>NW_023397219.1:0-300000 GCF_011125445.2 Fundulus heteroclitus | reverse complement strand
GAGTCAGAAAACGACAACCAAAAACAAAGGTCCAAAACAAAAAACAACCCTCAAAGGGCGCATCCCACTAATACAGTCCCAAAAGTCAAAGGGCATCAAAAGTCAAAGTGGCTGCATCTCCGGCGGACGTCCCGGAGGGAGGTCCCGGCTGGTCAGAACTCCTGGCGGTCGTAGTGGAAGGCGGCCCCGGCGGGTCAGAACTCCCAGCGGTCGTCCCGGAGGGCGGCCCCGGCGGGTCAGGACATCCGGCGGTCATCCCGGAGGGCGGCCCCGGTGGGTCAGGACCTCAGGAGGCCGGCGGCAGAACAGGACCCTCAGAGCCCGACGCCTGGAGAGGGAGAGAACAGAACCTGGGGCAAGACTAAGGGCTGAGGGCGGCGCCGGGCTACAGGCGACTAGAGAGGGGGCCTGGCTACAGGTGGCTTGAGAGGGAGCCTGGCTACAGGCGACTAGAAAGGGAGCCTGACTACAGGCCACGAGCGGCGTCGGGTTACGGGCTACGGGGATCGCCTGGCTACAGGACACTGGAGAAAGTGCTTTAAAGCTGCGGGGAGCTAGCACTGGAGACAGTGCCTTAAAGCTGCGAAGAGCTGGCACTGGAGACAGTGCCTTAAAGCTGCGAGGAGCTGGCACTGGAGACAGTGCCTTAAAGCTGAGAGGAGCTGGCACTGGAGACAGTGCCTTAAAGCTACGGGGAGCAGGCACGGGAGACTGAGTCTTTAAGCTGCGGGGAGCAGGCACAGGAGACTGAGTCTTTAAGCTGCGGGGAGCAGGCACAGGAGACTGAGTCTTTAAAGCTGCGGGGAGCAGGCACAGGAGACTGAGTCTTTAAAGCTGCGGGCAGCCAGCACTGGAGGCTGTGCTTTAAAGCTGCGGGCAGCCGGCACTGGAGGCTGTGCTTTAAAGCTGCGGACAGCCGGCACTGGAGGCTGTGCTTTAAAGCTGCGGACAGCCGGCACTGGAGGCTGTGCTTTAAAGCTGCGGGCAGCCGGCACTGGAGGCTGTACTTTAAAGCTGCGGGGAGCAGGCACTGGAGCTGAGATCGAGGGCGGGTCCTCCAGGGCCCCTTCTTGGGGCTTGGGCGGAACAGGACCCTCAGAACCCGATTCAGAAGCCGGGGTGTCGGCCAGACCCTTGGGGACAGACACAGGTGCCGGGGTGTCGGCCAGACCCTTGGGGACAGACACAGGTGCCGGGGTGTCGGCCAGACCCTTGGGGACAGACACAGGTGCCGAGGCGTCGGCCAGACCCCCGGGGACAGACACAGGTGCCGAGGCGTCGGCCAGACCCCCGGGGACAGACACAGGTGCCGAGGCGTCGGCCAGACCCCCGGGGACAGACACAGGTGCCGAGGCGTCGGCCGGACCCTCGGGGACAGACACAGGAGCGGGTCAGCTGTAGAAAGCTGTGAGAGCTGCCCTATATTGGCCCTCAACGTCCCTTAATTTTGCCTCCAATTCTGCAGAATAATGGGCAAAAAGAGCCTCTCGCAGCTGCTTTATTATGGGAGCGTATGTTCTTAATTTGTCCTGCATTGCGCCGCACTCATGGATAGGGACAACGATGGGAGGAGCAATGAATGACTGAGCTGCAGAGGGAAGAGAGCTTCGTTCCGCTGGGCAGGAAGCAGCAGGCAGCTGGACAAGACTGGTCGATTGCTGATCGGACAGGGTGGACATCTGGTCAGGAACGAACCTTGCTTCCAGACAACCGCTCGTCGATGTTTACGACGGCGGAACGGCTGCGGAGATGCGCTGCCGCCTTGGAGGTGACGTCTAGGACCATAACGGGGGGGGGGGGCAAAGCACCAGCCTAGAACCTTCAAAAGAAGCTCCCTGCATAACAACTCTGCAGGTAACAGGGCCCAAGGAACTCTGCAGACCTCAGGGGAAAAAAAAGAGCAGGAAAAAAACAAAAATAAACTTACTGATCTGGCAATGGGTCCAAAAATGGCCAGGTCGTACTGTAAGGAACTGAGAAAGCGGACCCAGAGTTCAGCCAGACCAGCAGAGGTTCAGTTAGATCTTCTTTTATTAACAAAAAGCAAAACAGGGAAAAAAACAAAAAGGACCGTCAATCCAAAAAAACGGCACAAAAATAAACAGACCAACGGGGCAGGCAGGACAGGAACAGACAGGAACAGGATGGCTCAGATCACTGGAGACAAGGGGTCAAAAATCCAAAAGCAAACCAATAAACAGAAACTTGCAGGAGGAGACTCACCCATACTCAAACAGACGACCTGGCACTGATGTCTGGTCTCAACAGTTTATATGGAGGATGAAGCAGGTGAAACCGGTCAGAGATGATTGCAGCAGGGGTGGAGTAAGGCAGGTGTGCAGAGTAAGTAATTAGACCAGACATCAGTGCAGAGGCTCAAAACAAGAAATAAATCAAAAACCTAACCTAAACTAAGAAGCTGACTGGACAACACTCAAAGTAGCCAGAAAACCTAAGACAGGGGAGTAAAATAACTAACATAACCAGAACAGAACATTACAGGATATAGTACAAGGACTACTTTCACTCCTGGTTAAATCAGTCTCTTTTGTATCCTGTTTGTGCATTACAGTCTTATCTTTCCTATCTTTCTGTTTTCCAGTATCAAGCTTTCTGTTTTCCAGTATGAAGCTGATTTCACTGCGGCTTTTTTTTCACTTTTGTTGCAGGCACATAAAAACAGATGGAGAGGGAGATGAGAAGATTCAGCTGAAGCCGTTAAGCCATGAAGACAATGCAGCGTTACAGAAAAATTAATCTTGCAGCTTGTTCCCCCTAATTAAAAGATGATTGTTCTTGTTAAGCTATGGACACCTTGAGTAAATTTGTTGTTTTTTGATTTTACTTTGTTGACTTTTAAGAACAAGATTATCATTACCTAAATTTGACATGTTACATCTAATGACAAACCATTTTTGTGTTTAGCTTATAGCAGCTCAGTAGATGTCCATAATACAGAATCAAATAAGATCACAAAACATTTTATTATAAGGTGCCACTATTTTTCCAATGTAAAGCAAAGCCAATGTCAAACATTCAATAAATACTTTCACATAATTGTTCTTGAATTAAGGGTAATACATCAATTAACCATCCATACATGGGGTTTAATGTATCAGCAGAAAGAACTGCAACCAAAAAACTTGTATACTATATTTGTGTAATCTTTTGGTAAAAGTTAAAACTAGTTATATATAATAAGATATAATCTATGGGGAGTTCTGAATGGAACAGCTCTCCCTCTGATGTAGATGTGTGCATTCACTTTCTGATTTTTGCTAAAATTGGATTTTTTTTAGGTGGCTGTTCATACTGCTATCAATAGTGACTGGAATGATACTTCTGTCTGAACAAAATAAGGTATAAAAAAAAAAAAAGCAGAACAGCTATCATAAATGGTCTTTTGTGGAGCACTAACTGCTACTGCTGTGTGTGGAGGAGTAGTTGGAGCCAGGAGAGTGGCATGAAAGATGGATAAAATGACCATTCCAACTGAGGATACTTCCAATAAGTATCCGAATTAGTACCACATATGGAAGTGGCACAAATCGATTTTTTTTTCTTGTTTTGGGTGAAAAGATCAGAATTAGGCTGTTCCATGAAAAGGACAGATATAGGTCTCATATAGCAAAAAGATTGGATTTGGATCACATTTCCCTTCCGTGTGAATGAAGGTAGCCTTTGTTAGATCAAGACACCCACAAAGTAACACTTTGGAAGACAGATGGCAAATGAATGGAAAATACATTCTTCAGACATCATGTGAGGAGATCATCCCCTTTGAGGGGTGTGTCTAAGCTTGGAAAAAGAGCATGTGTATTTGAGTAAGGGCTCTTTATCTGTAAGATGTTGCCTGAGTCACTTTGTTGTAAGAGTCCAGCGCTGTAACTTGTGATTGTTTCTCTGCTATATTAGAATAAAGTGTTAACCGAAACACTGAAGTTGAGTCATCCTTAGAGGGTGTTTATAGTGGTAAGCTGCTAGGAAAAGTACCCGGGGGAGCAACCATGTACAAATATTACTGGGTGTCCACACTGGGGCGGTGCTAACCATATGGGTGCCCTAAGCACAAATGCTTTGTGATGCACCCCCCCCCCCCCCAACTCACACACAGACAGAGAGAGAGAGAGAGAGAGAGAGAGAGAGAGAGAGAGAGAGAGAGAGAGAGAGAAATAGAACAATAATAAAATATTTATCAATATGCTATTGATTGGCAAGATACATTCTCAATTTTAGTGTTTTGAACATAGTTGCTAAAAGGATAATTATAAATCTTAGAAAAACACTAAACTAATTTTGCATCAACAATACATTTCTGGTGGCTACTTTTATCAGTGAATTTTTGTTTATTTTTAAATTTTATTCTTAAATTTACCTCAGGACAGATAAGCAATCTATCTGTCTGTGTGTCTGCCTGTCGGTCTATGTTACCTATTGGGAAAACTAACAGACAACTGATTTTAGAAGGTATTAAAACAAGGGAACTTTTAAAGTACAATGAATGAAATGTAATAATGGGGAGTTTAATACAGAACTAGGACTCACTGTAAAATTAGCTGTCAGATAAATAATTATTTTGTGCTGTTTTCACACATTGCATTTGTTTGACGCCAAAATAGAAAAAAACATCAAAAAGTTCTCCCTTAATGAAGGAAACTAACCCAGAGGATTATGACAAGTTGTTTCCTAAGGAAGATTTATGAGCAGGAAATTATCAAAACCAAAAATTCCCAGTCTGCCATACTTCTACAAGTTATTTTAGATTAATAGAATTTAACACTATTGTTAAGAGTAAATCATTTTTAAATTAGGACATTTGTAACAGCCTAATCATTATATTGAATAGATTCCTTCTGTTTCTCTCCCTGTCAGCCGGTACTGAGGGGCACCGCCGGCCACAACTGATCTCAGTACTCCGATTAAGAGACACAGAATTAGGAGAGACAGACAGCACAGAATGGAGATGTTTTTCATTTGCTCAAAGAAGTCTAATTCAATTCAAATAAATTTTATTTATATAGCATTATTATATAAATCATAAAGGCTAAATCATGAGGCTTCTGAAGTGTTTACCTGATGGGGGAAGAGGTAAACAGTGCATTGCCTGGTTTAGTGGAAAGTCCAGACCTTCTCGGTTTCCTAAAGAAGAAGAGCCATTGCAGGGCCTTCTTCAACAGGTGGGAGGTGTTGCAGTCCAAGAGAGGTCAGAGGACATGTGAATGCCCTGGAACCTAATGCTTCCTCAATGTGATGTATGTGATGAATATGATGTCAATCAGACTTAACAACTGTGAATTGATTTAAGCTTTGCTATCTCTCATTTAATCCATTTTTGACTTGTTTTATTTTTATTTATTTTCCTTTGCATGTTCTTTTGAGTAACGAGTAGTGTTTCCTAGTGTTTTGTTAAGTAGAACAATTGCTGTAACAGGGAATTATTATTAATAACTTGTAAAATAGTAGTTGTTTGTGGTTAATTTGGTCCAAAAGTTGAATGGTCTCTAAGAGCAGAAGAAGTACCTCCTTTTGAGTTAACAACTGAATAAACTGAGACATTTTCATTGGTTTGTGCTAAAGAAGTAAGGGTTAAAACCACAATTTGAGTTATCACTGTTTGCTGGATAAGTCTAATCGGTCAACAACCGATCAGATCGCACTTATCTAGCATAAATAAGTTCATACCTGCTAATTAATAAATGCATTGTTAGTGTTAATCATTACAGGCTCATTGCCCTTGGATCTAAACCATTTGAATAAAATTTGTTATAGTTACCATTTGAGTTTGAATGATCTATTATTAAATTACAATAACAAATTATAATTAATAATAATATTCATGATCAAACCGGTTTTTGGCATAACACCCCCATGTGAAAGCATATTTCACGGACAAATTTTGAAAACTCCATCAAAGTGGCCAGGGATATGTGGGAGCGGGAGGGGAGAGGACTGTGTTTAGCATGGTGGGGAAGAAGCCACAAGCTTCATTTGCCATACTGAATCATGGAGAGCGAGCAGAGTTATGTTGGTAGTTATACCACTGTTCGGTCTTTTGAGGTGGAGGATTCCCCCCCCCCCCTTTCCCCCCGAGGTTGAGGGAGGCTTTGGATTTGTGGTAGGGGAGCAAGCATTAACATGAACACATTGCACAATAACTTAACCGCTGCTGTACAGCACTTTGCTGTGGGAGTACATGTTCTCCAGGACGGCGTAAAACTGGACTCACTTTAGATTCTGTAGCAGGACAGATCCGTGAAAATTATAGCCTCTGCAGATAGAGAGCATTCCTAGTTTCCAGCTGATATTAAGCGAAGATGTGGAAGACGAAGAAAGCTTTGGGTGCACAGTGCACTTGTAAACATGGGACCTGAATTGCAAACTTTATGGATGGATTATTTAGCTACAGAAAGAGAGCGACAGAACATGGGACTCTTCGGAATAGGGTGAGTTAGAGAAGTTTAAAAAAAACTATTGTGATGCATCATACTGAAAGCAGTGTATCATTTAATCTTTTCTGATAGAGTTAAGTTTAATAACCCCTTTATTCTGGAAAGAAAGCCAACACAAACAAGTTTTTAGACTCTTCTCAAAGAGATAGAGGGCAGAAGAGCCAGAAACGTGAGGCCATTTTCATCACAGTCTCGGCTCCATCTGCGCTGGTTACCTCTGTCCATTTGCCTTTATTATCAGACATCAAAGAAGTGGCAGGCGGAGTCAGGGGTTCACAACATGGGGGTAAGAAACAAAAGAAAAGGCAAGGGGGGTTTTACAACATTGGGTTGGCACACACACAGAGGTGTAAGATTAACATATATAGCAAGAGACTCCTTGTCTAGGAGAACCATCTGTTTCTCCTGTGAAGTTAAAACAGGAGAACAGTCCTTAATAAAACGATAAAAAGAAAATGATTACATTCACATTTCTTCTAACATTTTAATTTTTAATCATGATTAAATTTAAAAAAAGACTACTTTGTTATATATTTTTAATGTAACACAGGATATAAAAAAATTCTCTTGTTTTAACCGTAGGCTTACCTCAATAGTACAAAAATGTACTGTATAGGAGTGAAAACCTCTGCTCATACCTGCGTTCTCAGACACGTGCACATTGATCACCAACCCCTAAACTGTGGTCTTCGAGCTAGAAATACATAATGTCTTCTTTTGTATGATTGATTGGTGCTATACCTGGAAGATTGCACCATGTGTATTCTTTGTATTCTAATGGCAATGAGAGATGTTATCTTAAGAAGTGCCAAAAAAAACACTTTATGAAAAGTTCCTTTAAAAAAAGAGAATGCGCAAGTAAGGAGCAACAATACCACTGTTATGCAACTACACTTGTATGATTATGAATTATTGTTAATTATAATTTGGTATTATATTTTAATAATATTGTCATGGTTTTGATGTATTTGACCCACATGCACGGTTTAAGGCATTTATTATGACACACAAATTGTACAAGGGGAATGTGTAGATAACCACAACGAAGCAGCGCCAGAGAGAGACGCGAGACCTGGGCTCCCTCAATCTGCGGACGGGAGAGTGAGAGTTAGGCAGTGTACAGCGGACGGAAGGCGTGAGAGTGCGGGGAAGCTTACCGCCGAGCACGGGAACCTAGCCGGGGGTAGTGGAGCAGAGAGATGGGCTCAGTGGTTGACTCCCTCTGATGGCACCTGGACACTGAGCAGCTGGAGGGTGGGCAGGCAGAGTTGAGCAGAGTTGAGCAGCGCAGAGCAGCGCAAATGGTGGAAGCAGTGGTCTGTGTACAGCTGGAGGAACCAGGGATGATCTGGTGAGATAGTCAACTCGGCTTCATGAGACCAAGGGAGCCTTGAAGCGAGAACCGGAGCGATGAGAGCGAAGAAACTTGACTTGGAATGTCTTGGGTACCAGGGAGCGCTTTGGAGCAGAATCCAGAGAATGAGGCAACCTGAGAGAGACAGGAGACAAAGGATTACGTAGGGAACAAGAGAGCTGTCAGAAGACAGTGGCCAACAGAGGTGTACCACGCTAGGTTAACACTCTGGTGTCCTCCAGCTTTCACATCGCTGCTTAAATGCTCTCGTGCCACGCTACTGAATAGGCTGCAGGTGTGCTCCATGCCCACCTGCCAAAGAAAATACATAGATTTAATATATGAAAAACTAATTCTAAAAACACTCAATTATAGGTAAAAGCCAGTAAATTAGAATATTTTGAAAAACTTGATTTATTTCAGTAATTGCATTCAAAAGGTGTAACTTGTACATTATATTTATTCATTGCACACAGACTGATGCATTCAAATGTTTATTTCATTTAATTTTGATGATTTGAAGTGGAAACAAATGAAAATCCAAAATTCCGTGTGTCAAAAAATTAGAATATTGTGTAAGGGTTAAATTTTGAAGACACCTGGTGCCACAAACTAATCAGCTGATTAACTCAAAACACCTGCAAAGGGCTTTAAATGGTCTCTCAGTCCAGTTCTGAAGCCTACACAAACATGGGGAAGACTTCAGATTTGACAGCTGTCCAAAAGGCGACCATCGACACATTGCACAAGGAGGGAAAGACACAAAAGGTTATTGCTGAAGAGGCTGGCTGTTCTCAGAGCTCTGTATCCTAACACATTAATAGAGAGGCAAAGGGAAGGAAAAACTGTGGTCAGAAAAAGTGCACAAGCGATAGGGATCACCGCGCCCTAGTCAAGATTGTGAAAAAAAAAACATTCAAAAATGTGGGGGAGATTCACAAGGAGTGGACAGCTGCTGGAGTCAGTGCTTCAAGATCCACCACCAAGAGACGCTTGAAAGACATGGGTTTCAACTGCCGCATACCTCGTGTCAAGCCACTGTTGACCAAGAAACAGCACGAAAAGCGTCTCACCTGGGCTAAGGAAAAAAAGAGCTGGAATGCTGCTGAGTGCTCCAAAGTCATGTTTTCTGACGAAAGCAAATTTTGCATTTCCTTTGGAAATCGAGGTCCCAGAGTCTGGAGGAAGAGAGGAGAGGCACAGGATCCACGTTGCCTGAAGTCTAGTGTAAAGTTTCCACCATCAGTGATGGTTTGGGGTGCCATGTCATCTGCTGGTGTCGGTCCACTCTGTTTCCTGAGATCCAGGGTCAACACAGCCGTCTACCAGCAAGTTTTAGAGCACTTCATGCTTCCTGCTGCTGACCTGCTCTATGGAGATGGAGATTTCAGGTTCCAACAGGACTTGGCGCGCCTACACACAGCGCAAAATCTACCCGTGCCTGGTTTACGCACCATGGTATTTCTGTTCTAAATTGGCCAGCCAACTCCCCTGACCTTAGCCCCATAGAAAATCTGTGGGGTATTGTGAAAAGGAAGATGCAGAATGCCAGACCCAAAGATGCAGAAGAGTTGAAGGCCACTATCAGAGCAACCTGAGCTCTCATAACACCTAAGCAGTGCCAGAAACTAATCGACTCCATGCCATGCCGCATTAATGCAGTAATTGAGGCAAAAGGAGCTCCAACCAAGTATTGAGTATTGTACATGCTCATATTTTTCATTTTCATACTTTTCAGTTGGCCAACATTTCTAAAAAATCCCTTTTTTGTATTAGCCTTAAGTAATATTCTAATTTTGTGACACATGGAATTTTGGATTTTCATTTGTTGCCACTTCAAATCATCAAAATTAAATGAAATAAACATTTGAATGCATCAGTCTGTGTGCAATGAATAAATATAATGTACAAGTTACACCTTTTGAATGCAATTACTGAAATAAATCAAGTTTTTCAAAATATTCTAATTTACTGGCTTTTACCTGTACTATGAAAAAGAAAGACAAAGAAAAAAAAGAAAAATACATGCTTTGGTGTCAACACCCCCGCCAGTACTGCTTGATGGATTCAAGTTGATTCAATATGTCTTTGCCACCCAGCTGCTATGTCATTAATATGATTATACAGCTGTCTGGTTAGGATTAATTCATACAAGTATAACCATGTGAAACAGCGTTTACCCTGCTACTGTCTTGACGAATGTCGCGACCAGCTTAAAGCTGCTGAACGGAATCGATGAGGAGGCCCTCCTTGACCGGCTGTAAGTTGTGACTCCTCCATTTCCAGCTGGGAAGGGTTGGGAGAGTCTGGAGTGGTAGGAGGCTGTGAGTCATGCTTGTGAATCTCGGGCTGGGAAGGGCCTGGGGAGGCTGGAGCGGATGGAAGCTGTGAGTCCATGTCAGGCTGGGAAGGATCGGCTGGAAGCTGTGAGTCCTGCTCGATCTCCGCTGGGGACGAGGAGGGGAGCATAGACCGGCAGGAAGCTTGGCATTCTTATTGTATAAAACAAAGTAGTCCAGACCCCACTTAGTGCCCGGGGAGGGCCTGGACCAGTTGGGAAAGCGTCTCTGCAGCATTGTCAGGAGACTCTCGCTCCCACTGTCGCTTTTGGAAGAAGCAGGAGTTGACGGGAATGCTGGTGAAGAAGGATTGTACGGCCTTGGGAAGAATTTGTTACTGTCTGGGGAGCTATGCTGCATGCAGGGATGTTGATGTGGATGAAGGAGACGGAGAAGGTGGAGTGGGAGGTCTGTCCAGCCCATCCATCCATCCACCGTCTTCTGCTTATCCGGTGTCGGGTAGCATGGGTAGCAGCTTCAGTAGGGAGGCTCAGACGTCCCTCTCCCCAGCCACTTGAGCCAGCTCCTCCGGTAGAATCCCAAGGCGTTCCCAGGCCAGCCAAGAAAGATAGTCCCTCCAGCATGTCCTGGGTCTTCCCCTGGGCCTCCTGCCAGTGGGACGTGCCCGGAACACCTCACCAGGGAGGCATCCTAACCAGATGCCCAAGCCACTTCAACTGGCTCCCCTCGACGTGGAGGAGCAGCTACTCTACTCTGAGTCCTCCCTGGATGACTGAGGTCCTCACCCTATCTCTAAGGGAGAACCCAGACACACTACGGAGAAAACTCATTTGGGCCGTTTGTATCCGGGATCTCGTTAATTCGGTCACGACCCAAAGCTCATGACCATAGATGAGGGTAGGAACGTAGATCGACCGGTAAATCAAGAGCTTCGCCTTTTTGCTCAGCTCTCTCTTCACCACAACGGACCGGTACAGCGCCCGCTTCACAGCAGACACTGCACCAATCTGCCTGTCGGTCTCCCGCTCCATCTTCCCCTCATTCGTGAACAAGACCCCAAGATACTTAAACTCCTCCACTAGGGGCAGCACATCCTCCCCAACCCGGAGAAGGAACTCTACCCTTTTCCGGTTCAAGACCATGGTCTCAGATTTGGAGGCACTGATTCTCATCCCGGCTGCGTCGCACTCGGTAGATCACACCCCGATGATGCCAATAGGACCACGTCATCTGCGAATAACAGAGACGCAATCCTAAGGCCACCAAAACAGATCACCTCAACAACTTGGCTGCGCCTAGAAATTCTTTATGGAAAGAATTTCTAGTTATAATTCTAGTTATGAACAGAATCGGTGACAAAGGGCAACCTTGGCGGAGTCCAACTCTCACTGGAAACGAGTCAGACTTACTGCCGGCTATGTGGACCAGACTCTGACACCGGTCATACAGAGACCTAACAGCCTTTATTAAAGGGCCCGGTACTCCATACTCCCGGAGTACCCCCCGCAGGACCCCTTGAGGGACACGGTCGAATGCCTTCTCCAGATCCACAAAGCACATGTAGACTGGTTGGGCAAACTTCCATGCACCCTCCAAGATACTGCTGAGGGTGTTGAGCTTATCCAGTGTTCCACGGCCAGGACGAAAACCACACTGCTCTTCCTGAATCTGAGATTCGACTATCCAATGGACCTTCCTTTTCCAGAACCCCAGAATAGACCTTACCAGGGAGGCTGTTCTGCCCACAGAACGCAATACCATTGCCTGTGTCCTTCTCATGGTTTCACATGTTAGAAGTCAGGTCAGTGAAGTCACATGGCCCCTGGTCAGCCACCTGCTTTTTTCATGCTCAGAAGGGCGTAGTTAACGTTGAAGGGATGATACAGCCGGATGTGAGGGGTGGGCCTAAAAGATGAACATCTTCTTGATTGTTAACATGTCCCTCCAATTTTGACATTCCCAAAACAGCGTTGATATTGGACCTGCTATTTCAGTTATCTTGTCACGCCATGCATCAAATGACACAGGTAACAATGTCCTGAACACACCACGGTCAGAATTATAATACTCGAGCACAAAAAATACCAATGGTGTTTTACCCTGAGCTTTTCTGAGGCTTGCACCTAAAGATCAGCAACCTGTAATCCCAGTGTTTGACTGGCAAGTAGATGAGAAGATCCTAATTCTTGAATCTATGTCAGTTTTGTTCAGGCTTCTTGTCCCGTTGAAACCATCTCTTGTCCCCAACAAGGACAAGAGACTTTTTGGGGACAACAAGTATTAAGTATTATGTCTTTTAGGCATATGTAATATGTTATACAGGATTGGTTTGTGAACACACGGTATTCATTGTGTGTTCACAAACACACAAATACTGTGAGAATTTAGCTTAGGGGCTAGATTACCAAGAAATACTATTGCATCAGTTTTTCAACTCATCAATCGACTGCGGCTTGATGGGTTGAGTGGTCATCTTGCAATTGGATGGTTGTGGTTTGATTTCAGCTTTCCCTTGTCACATGTCGATGTGCCCTTGGGCAAGGCACTTAACCCACTGAGCTGCATATCGGTGTATAAATGTGTGCGTATTAGTGAGTTCGATTTGGTGAATGTGGCTCTAGTGTACAGCGCTATGGGTAGTCAGTATGACTGGAAAGGCACTATATAAGTTCTGTCCATTTACCATTTATCACAGTTTGCGTTGCACCACGAGTTTCAGCACTGCCCAATCGTTTGATGTCAGCACGCCCAAGGAGTGGATCGGCTGCAGTCTGTCACACTCTTCATGCAGCTGGTACAAGCAGAGATTCATTGTTTGATACTTGAAAACGTACCCCCATGTTCCGCAGATTCCATACGGAGCCAACGTATGGAGCCGTATCCGCTGAGCCCTCCAATACATTACATGCATTGGAGATTACATCAGCAGTCTCGTCATGATTCAGGTGATCAAGTACTCCACTCACACCAAGCAATAGCTTCAAGGGACTTCTGGTGATGTTGGAGTGAACAGACGCGTGGATCTTGTGCTCCACAAAATATCACCTAAAACTAACCCTCCAAATATAAATGACTGAATTAAAAAAAAGATTATAGACCAAGCCACATCGAAAATATGCCGAGTACCAAACCAAAAGGAGGAAAAGGGAACAAAAGTGCCGAGGACGAGGAGCAAACAGATGAAGCTAACACCAGAGATGAAGAAATCTTAGTGGCTATCCATGCTCTTCGAAAAGATTTCATGACTCAGCTCCAAGAAGTTGTAAGCTCGAACCAGGGGATCAGGGAAGCGATCAATACATTCTCTGAAAGACTTGAACACGCAGAAATCTGCATTTGCGCTGTGGAAGATGGGATAACCGTCCTGGAAGCGATGGTCACCAAAGCGCAAGGGGACATGCTAGCACTCACCGAGACAATGGAGTCCGTTGAGAGTTGGCAGGGGCGACTGAGCCTGAAGCTGGTTGCATTACCAGAGGGATTACCAGAGGCTCGATTCCTTGCCGAGCTGCTGCCGAATATCCTCGGCTCGGAGGACTTTCTGGATCCCCTATCCATTGATGAAGCCTTCAGACATCCACTTTCTACAAAGACAACCAGAAGGCGCACTCCTTCGCCCCGCACAAACCTCATCAAATTCCGTTGGCTGACCGATAAAGAGCGAGTGGTGACAGCTGCCCGAAAGAAGAAGCCGCTGCAACTCGAAGAGAATCGATTGATGTTCTTCCCCGATCTACCTCAGGACGTGCAAGAGAAGCGACGGGTGACGGGGTGAAGGCCCAACTTCATAACCTTGGCATCGAGTTTGGATCGCAATACCCGGCCAAGATTAAGCTTTTCCTCAACAGGGGTGGGACCCTAACTTTCCTTACTCCAACCGAGGTACAAGATTACATCAAAACAGTGGAGAAGGAACGACCTCCACCCACAGAGACTACTATGGACTAAGATGTTGGTATGTGCTATCTCAATTTTATAATCGATTCAGTTAGCATAAAACCTGGGTTACTGGTCGTTGTGCCATAACATGTGGAGGGTTCAAACCGATATTCGTTGAGCACAGGTTACTGTTCACACTGTATGGTGTTTGTTTTCTGCTCCTTTAGAAGGATCAGCAATGTTCCAGTCTTACTGGGTATATGTAAGAAGGGTCTGTGCAATTAGGGGGTACAGAGGAATAGGAGAGCTCCTTCTCCGTTACCGAGGGGGGGGGGGGAGTGTTCTATTTGTTCCTTTTCTTTTCTTCTCCTTTTTGAATGGTACAAGATTATTTTATGGTCAGGTATATGATGTAAAAACATTGCTGTCAGACACATTTAAGTACGGGACATGACCCCTCCATATCTTAATATTGTATCTTGGAATGTCAGAGGTCTGAGGAAATTGGTTAAGATCAAGCAAGTTCTAGCTAGGCTTAAACATATCCAAGCCAAAATTGTGTATATCCAGGACATTCCCTGGAAGATTCCTCAAATCAAAAAGTGACTTTTTGAATTGAGAAAGCTTCCTGGAGAGGAAGCTACCCTTTTTGGAATGATCATGACCTGGATGACTGAGAATCTTCACCAGCAGTATATCCAGGACGACTTACTATCGGACTGGTGAAGATTCTCAGTCATCCAGGTCATGGTCATTCCAAAAAAAGTTAAAAAACAAAGCAACTGGACTTGTTTTCCGTAGTTGAAGACGTTTCGCTTCCTCTCCAGGAAGTTTTCTCAATTCAGAAAGTCTGGAGTAATGTGGAGTAACAAGCTTTATACAATTGGCAAACAAAGGCCTTGTAATGGCTTAGATAACATGCAAATTCAACAGAAACAGGACCACCCCTTAGTAATGGGCGGTCGTTAAAGCCATTACGCCAGCAGATTGGACCGAAACTGGTCCACTCCTCTGTAACGAGGAGTCGTCAGGGTCGTTATTGGCTTGGCTTAAAGTAACAATGTTTTGATCACCCGAATGAGGGTGAGAGTTAAGGTGATGGTTGGCCGGAATTAATCCTATAGCTGTGTTGAGAGTTGAAACCTAAGGCCTCCTCCTCTGTTCAAAGTTGGTTTTTCTCTTTTAACGTAGATGGCTTCCTTCACACCCCTTTCAAACCATCTGTCTTCATTGTCCAAAATGTTCACATTTTGGACAAAGAACATTTTGCTCTTCTATTTTTACATTACCGTTACAATTCATACTTGAAAGGACAGACACTTTGGCAACTTAGCCCGAGGTGGCTACTCGACCAGAATTTTTTATAATATGTAGAAGATAACATTGATGTATTCTTTGCTACAAATACAGATGAAACATCAGCCTCTATCAGGTGGGAAGCATTTAAAGCCTATATTAGAGGTCAGATGATACACGAGTCACATGTCTAAGCGGATGCATCTCCTTGCATTAAAGACATGGAAAAGGAGTACGCCATCAATTATACCCCAGAGAATATTCAGAGGCTTACGGAAGAGATAACTACAACGACCTAACAGCTAACAAAGCACTAGCAAAGATAACCACACTGAAGCAAAACTATTACGAACAGGGAGAATCATCAGGGAAACTATTAGCCTGGCGCCTTAAAACCTTGAGTCAGGAAAAGGCTATCACCGAAATTTAAACTGAAAGTGGGATTACAACGAGCCCCTCAGAAATCAACGATGCATTCAGAAAATATTATATGAAACTCTATGCTTCAGAAACTCAATATCCTAATGACCAGGATAAGTTCTTAGACACCCTACCTATTCCACTCTTGGAAGACATGGCAAAGCAAAAACTAGACTCACCCATAACGAAAGAGAAAATATTTGAAACTCTTGTTTATAATAAGCAGTGGTAAATCACCCGGTCCTGATGGACTTCCTATAGATTTTTTTAAACACTTCAAGAACTGGCTGATTCCACCTCTGTTCGATATGTTAGTTGAATCAATCTAGGCAGGACAACTACCACCCTCCCTATGTCACGCCACGATATCACTGACATCAAAGCCAAATAAGTCGCCCACCAATTGCGCATCATATCGTCCAATATCATTAATAAATTCAGATACCAAAATATTTGCAAAGGTGTTTGCAAACGCTTGGAAAACAACTTCCCTTTTTAATAATGCCTGATCAAAATGGCTTTATTAGAGACCGTAATATCATAATATCCATAGAGTATTAAATATCATCTATGCGAAGCAGGAATGCACAAATACGGCAATGGTTTCACTTGATGCAAAAAGTGCTTTCGACATGGTTGAACACGCATATTTGTTTGATATTCTGAGGCGACTTGGGTTTGGTGACTACTTTTGCAGCTTTGTGAAAATGCTGTACCGATTCCCAAGTGCAGCAGTCACAACTAATCTCGCCACATCAGAACCCTTTCAACTGCAGCGAGGAACGAGGCAAGGGTGCCCTCTCTCGCCCCTTTTGTTTGCATTAGCAATCGAACCACTGGCCATCGCAGTCAGACAAAGCATTAATATAACAGGCATCAGACTAGGCGATGTTGAGAACAAAATAGGTCTTTTTGCTGACGATATAGTTTTGTTTCTGACACAGTTAAGTGATT
Organism: Fundulus heteroclitus; assembly: GCF_011125445.2. Classification (NCBI taxonomy): domain Eukaryota; kingdom Metazoa; phylum Chordata; class Actinopteri; order Cyprinodontiformes; family Fundulidae; genus Fundulus; species Fundulus heteroclitus. Next base: position 283,348 of record NW_023397219.1, on the reverse strand, counting down.
CAATTCCTAACCTGCTGAAGTTAATAAATACATTTAGTTATTTTCAGGGTATACAGTTAATGAATCAAAGTGAAATATCTTGTTCCTTAACCATTTTCAAAGAATCTCCCCACCAATACAAACCCCTTTCACCAACATTAGCAGTTTTACATACTTGGGGATCCACACCAGAAGACTTAGTAACCTGCAATTATCCATCCATCCATCCATTTTCCAAACTGCTTAATCCCTCATGGGGTTGCGGGGGTTGCTGGTGCCTATCTCCAACGTTCACTGGGCGAGAGGCGGGGTACACCCTGGACAGGTCGCCAGTCTGTCGCAGGGCAACACAGAGAGACAAACAGGACAAACAACCATTCACACCTAAGGACAATTTGGAGAAGCCAATAAACCTAACAGTCATGTTTTTTTTTTGGACAGTGGGAGGAAGCCGGAGTACCCGGAGAGAACCCACGCATGCACATGGAGAACATGCAAACTCCATGCAGAAATACCCAGGGGTGTACTCGAACCCAGGACCTTCTTGCTGCAAGGCAACAGCTCTACCCACTGCGCCACTGTGCAGCCCTGCAATTATAAGCCAGTAATAGAATCTGTAACCAATATGATAAAAAGATGGTCAACAATGCCAATTTCTATGGCTGGCCAAATCAACAGTTTGAAGATGACAATCCTACCTAAGTTTTTATACCTATTTCAATGCATACCACTTCCACCACCTCCAAACTTTTTCACGAGCATGAACAAACTTTTTAGAGACTTTATATGGAATAACCGCAGAGCAAGACTTCGTCTTACGTTTCTCTAACTGCCTTTTGATAGAGGAGGACTGAAGCTTCCTAACCTCAAATTATACTACTGGTCATGTCAATTGTGGACAGCCTCTTTCTGATTTAAATCTCATTTAAACCTTCCTTGGGTTGATATAGAGAGATTTACATCTACCAATTTATCTCTTCAACTGTACCTATACTCTGTAGGACCAGGGAAGCTTAACGAATCCATAGACAACCCATTTGTAGGAAACACAATATGTGTGGCATGAGGTCCATAAATACTTGAACGACATTTCTAAGTTGTCACCGTTTACCCCCATTTGGGGAAATGAAAACTTTCCACCTGTAACAATGGACAAGGGGTTTAAACTGTGGGCGGATAAAGGTATTGCCAAAATAGCAGACTTCTTTCAAGATGGAGTATTAATGTAATTTGAAAATATTAAGCACAAGTTTGATTTACCTGCTAAGCATTTTTTCAAATACCTACAGATCAGAGATTTTATTCAAAAGACACAAAAAATATCTCTTTACCTAAATTATCCACAATAGAAAACATAGCTGTGTGTATGAGGCAAAGAGGGGTTATTTCTATGTTTTACAAGACCCTGTTACTTGGGACCCAAGAATCCTCTGAAAAAAAGAGACTTGTGTGGTGTATTGATCTGAAACAGGAAATAACATACTCTGAATGGCAAACTGTATGCAAGAAATCACAAACACAAACATGTAATGCCAGCCTCAAACTTATGCAATATAAGTGCGTGATGAGGCTATATATAACGCCTGAGGTTCTACACAAGTTTAATGTTAGCACTCCTGATGTGTGTGTGAAGTGTGAAACATGTAAAGGTACACTTATCCATTGTCAATGGTCGTACACAAAGCTACAAACCTTCTAGAGAGAGGTTATTCAAGTACTTTCTGCTTTAACTGAGACAGACCTCCCTCTCTGTCCTAAACTGTGCATACTAGGGCTATTCCCTAAGGACATTAAGCTCAACTCCACCAAAAGGAAGATGATCACCCTCTGTTTACTACAGGCCAGACGGACAATTGCACAAGGGTGGAAATCCATATTGAGTCCGAGTGCGAAATGCTGGCTTGAGAACACTGTACCAGTTTTGTCAATGGAAAAACTCACTTATTCACTGAAAGGAAAACACGATGTGTTTAAAGATATATGGTCATCCTTTTTGGAATTCCTTGGAGGCCCTCAGTTTCTTTTAGCTCTGAACTGACATTCACTGCCTTTGTCTTGAACCGAACCTGAACAGAACTTTGTTATTTGAACTGAAACTGGTGTAAGAAAACCCTACACTTCCTCCTACCTGTACCATTGTTTGTTTGAAGCTTTCATTTATTTACTTCTTGTTCATCCATTTTCTTTGTGTGTGTGTGTGTGTGTGTGTGTGTGTGTGTGTGTGTGTGTGTGTGTGTGTGTGTGTTCTGTGTTTACTTTACACATTTGTATTGTGGTTACGGTTACTTGAAGTAAAACCAAATAAACAAATTTAAAAAAAAAAAAAAAAAAAAGCAGTAGCTTCAAATATCCCAGAACAGTGATGGGTGGGTTATTGATATGCATCTGACTTAGAATGCACCTAGGAGGATTGGCCTCCACAACCTTTACAAATAACTGCACACCAAATTCAGGTTGCTCTAGCGCGAGTCACCAGAATTGACAAAGACTCCTGGATAAGTATGTGTTACCGTTTTTGGACAGTTGAAATATGTTTATTCAATGCATAGATATAAAACAAATGTTTTGATGCAGAGCTGTAAATTACCTTTACATGAACAAAATAGTACAATGAGTTGATCTGCACCCTCTATTGACAGGCATTGAAGGGGTGGGAGGTGTGCAAGGTATGCAACGTAATTCAAATCAACTGCTTTTGTTAACGCCCCACTGACTGGAGATTATTCTAAGGGAAGGCCTGTTTTCTCACTAATCATCTTTGCAGAGGGCCCCCTTTCAAATGGTCATATCTTCTTTAAATCTTTGTTGATTTCCATAAGTTTAACGCCATTGCAAAGCTTAGAATCCACTCTTTCAAAACCAGTAAATAACTGAAAAGGCAGTCCCAAGGCAGACTTATTCCTGGTTTTGTTGTGGCTGTTACATATGCTTCAGCTGATTCAATCCAGTTATAGGCCAATATGTGGTTATACAAAGTCTGAGGCTTCTTCTGTATTTTAAAAAGGGTTTTCATGTAGTCCTGCAGTGTTTATATTGAAAAACATTTGGGCAACTCTCAGAAAGTTAGATTTCCCCTTTTTTTAACCAATAAATCAGACATGGTGACATGTGCAATAGTGGTTCCACTTGAAAGATATTATTCAATGTCTTAGTGTCACAGAAATACTAAAATTTACATTTACACTTACAACTTTGGCGCTGTGTTTGATTTAAATCAGATGTGTAATTTGAGTTTAAATTGGTCTTAAAACCCTCTGGGCTTAAGGGGTTAAAAGTTGAAGCTTTTAGTTAACACAAAGATTGACTTGACATTCTGCAGCAGAGTAGTGTAGATTTATCACCTGGGGTTTAAATGGGACCCCTCAGAGCTGGGGGGTGTTTTACAAGACTCATATGAAACAATCCCCCAAATGTTCAGAGTTTTTCAAAGTTTTTGAGTTTTTCAGAGTTTTCTCTGAAAAACTCAAGAGGATTTTCTCCAAGCATGGCTCAACACAGAAGAGCTACCTCCTCAGGTCAAGACTCTGCTGTCCACCTACACCTTAAGGACAAAGGACACTCTTTTGAGGATCAAAATGTCCACATTTTGGACAAAGAAGACAGATGGTGTGAAAGGGGTGTGAAGGAAGCCATCTACGTTAAAAGAGAAAAAACAACCTTAAACAGAGGAGGGGGCCTTAGGTTCCAACTCTCAAAAACTTTCAATACAACTATAGAATTAATTCCAGCCAATCATCACCTCAATTCTCACCCTCATATGGGTGATCATAACATTGTTCCTTTAAGCCAGGCCAATAACAACCCTAACGACTCCTCATTACAGAGGAATGGATCAATTTCGGTTCAATCTGCTGCATTAATGACTTTAACGACTGCCCATTACTAAGGGGTGGACCTGTTTCGGTTGAATTTGCATGTTGTCTAAGCCATTACAAGGCCTTTGTTAGGCAGCAGTATAAAGCTTGGTACTGCACATTACTCCAGACTTTTTGAATTGAGAAAGCTTCCTGGAGAGGAAGCGAAATGTCTTCAACTAAGGAAAACAAGTCCAGTTGCTTTGTTTTTAACTTTTTTTGGAATGACCATGACCTGGATGACTGAGAATCTTCACCAGCATACTGTAATTTGTTATACGGGATTAGTTCTGGTTTCTCAGAAACAAAGAAGTCATAGAACCAGAGTCTATAACTGCGTGTCAGTGTGACAATAACCAATGTGTCAAAATCGAAAGAGCCCTGGGAGTGCAACTCCCCCCTCCCTTCCAGAAACAGTTCAAAATGCGCCTAAAGGTACAACTTGGTGTTGTTATTAAGATCTCAAAATATATTTGTGAAATTCTGCATTTCATCTGAGTCAAACTATTTGAAAAATTGGGCTGGGGAGAGAGAAGTCTGGAACTCCCTACTAAGGCTGCTACCCCTGCAAACTGACCCCAGATAGCCGGAAGAAGATGGATGGATAGATGTCCCTTCATGCATGCTCAGAATGAGGGATTGTTACAAGGCCCTCAACAATGCAGATAATTAAGGCCTACAGGATGACCAGGCCACCTAGATGGGTTGTTATCTTGGTGGGGCTGACACTTCTGCTCTCCCAGGGAATAGAACGTAGGGTTCGGGTATGGAGGACAGGGTTTGAGGGGGCAGCGCTTCCAGGTTCATGGGGTGGACTCTTGTTGACTGGCCTGTTCAGATCATGTTGGCCCAATCTCTGGGTGGATGGGCTTGGGGGTCATCCGGGGATCGGGGTGAGTGGTTGGGGCGCGAGTATGGACTGGATATGTGAGGTCTGGGACTGTTGGCTTCAGGGTGGTCCCCCCAACCTTGATGACGGGGTTCATCTCCTAGACCTGGGAATATAGGATGTGTGTGGTGAGTGTGAGTGTGTGTACAGTGTTCCTTATTTATTTTTTCTGTGGGTAAGAGTGTCTGTATGTGTAGGCACTGTTGGTCTTTTTGTCAGGTTGGGTTTTTGATCGCTCAATCTCCTGGGGCATCCCATCCCCCCTGTCTGACTTCCTCCGGTGGCTGGCGCCTTGACCCGCTAGTAAATTGGTGGTCCTCTATGTCCAGGGCTGGGTGATCTAGTGTGTGCTGGCTCACTGCTGGTGCCTGCTTTGCCTGGCGGGGGTGCCCCAGAGCCTCGGGTCTCTGGGCCCATGGTTGGATCCACTCTGGTGTAGCTGGCTGCCAGCGGAGCCCGCGGGCTCATCGCCACAGCTCCTGGGGGCTTCGGCACTGTGGATGTTAGGGGGTGTCCTGGGTCTCTCCTCTGCTCTTCCCTTGCTCTGTGCGCCCTTTCGGGCATTTGGGGTTCTGGTCTCCCCAGTGTCTGCCCCGATGCTAAGAGGGACATGTCTTTGGCTCCCCACAACCACTATTGAGAATTTTTTATGGATAAATCTTACATATGCAAGTGTACTCTTGCAAACACTTACAGGTGCTCCATGCCACATGCTTACAGATTCACCTCTACACAGAAAAACCTTATCATTAGCTTAGGCTGTCACTTCCTACATCTTGTATTAAATAATGCAGCATATTTTTCAGTGATCTTATCAATGCGTTGGTTGTTTGCACCTGTAATACTTTGTTGGTTGGTTTTGCTGTTCTTATTATACCTTTTTGCAGGTGTAGAAGCAGACTCAGAGGATGTTATTTTGTACTTTATTTTCCACTACTCTATTTTTGTCATTTTCTATCCTTTTTAGCATATTGTCTCGTCCTCTTCTCTTCATTTCTTTCTGTCCATTGAAGGTGAAACAGTCTCAAGATACTATCTGATAAAGGTTTTTGTATAAATGAAGTGGAGCACTCTGGTGAAAGCAGTAATGCTCAACTTATGTTGGGTTCTCGTTGGTGATAAGACAACAGTTCTCAAAGGGGCCATGACAACAAATTTATTTTTTATGAGGTTTTGGGGGAATAATATGGTCTGTTGTGCACTGATTAGACCGTGTTATGTCAAAACTGAATACTAAATGATCTGCTCAGGGGCAGTCCACTTAACAGCTTTGCTCAAAAACGGTCAGATCATAAAACGGGTTGTATTTCTTCACAGGTTGTAGTTCTAGGTATTCTCCAATCAGAGCACACTAACAAGCAAACAGCCTTCTCCCTCCTCACCACAGCTGATGCACCAACTGACTTGACAGAAGGAAGGCAAAGCAGCGAGCAGACAGAGAAAACAGGAGGCAGTCACCCCTGAAGCTGTGGAGCATAACTTTCGAATATTCAACGTCAAACTAACTTAAGGGGTGCTCTAAAATGCATGAAGTTTCCACTCACTCATGAAAGAAATCAGTACAAATTGAATTACCTTCCACTGCTCAGTAAGATTGAGGATGATTTACATAGATGGATGGGCTTGCCTCTCACCTTGATGGGAAAAGTTAATTGTATAAAAATTAATATACAACTGTGGCAGGGAAATCAAAAAATAACTGACTTCCCAGACTCATTGAACCCCATTGCAAAGGGGTGGACCAGTTTCGGTTTAATTTGCATGTTATCTAAGCCAAACCATGGGCAGTCTGGGATGTCATGTCCCCCAGGCAAAGAGATATCTCCCCTGTGCTGGCTTGTGGGTTTTTCGGACCCCGTGAGGCCCCATGCCTGGCTAATGCACCTGGCTTCCCAAGCCAGCCTCTCTCCTACTTTGTCTCAGGCAGGAATAGTGAAGACTGAGAGTCTTTGTCTGTGTGGCTCGCAGGGCATGGCTCATGGCAGCAACCCCGCTTTGAGGCTTGTCTCTAGAAAGGATTGAGGCATGTTTGGCAGAGAGCTATCCCTAACTATAAAATATTTAGACATCCATCAATCCATCCATTGGATGTATCAAAATATTTAGAAATATACACAAAATCTCAAACAAAAATTTCTAGACACCATTGTAAAACTGTTGTTTAACCTTCACCGTTTCTTAAGTCCTAGAACAATAAGAAAGGGTTAAAAAAGAATAAACCATGTTAGAAATTATTTTCGACCTTATCTAAGCTGGGGATCAGCTCGCTGTTTAATTTTGTTAAACACGCGACGAATTTAGTGAGAAAATCTCGGCAGATACATTCAAAGTTTTCCTTTGTGATAATTTCTTTGGAGTGGCTCCACCTTTTACCAATATGCATTGTAGAAGGGTTGACGTTTATCTGGCCGCCTAGGCTTTCGTGGCAGCCTGTCTCCAAATCTTTCAGTCTGCTGGATCACTGGAGAACTGAATTTGTGTCTTTTCTTAGGCCTGTTTCCTGTGTGAAGGTTTAAGACTCTAAGCTTGTTTTGTTTCCTGTCGATTTGCAAACAAGTGTTCCAAACAGGCTGGGCATACCTGCGGATCTCATGCATGGAAAAGTTATTTTCCCTGCAATGCATGGTCACATCATAACGTACACTCTCATGCAGATTACGGAGGAACAAAGGCTTAAAATGTGGGTCCTCTTCAGGACCTGGAGATTTACATCCCTGAGAATAAACGTTCCATAAGCGATAGTAATAATCTCTGGGTGTTTCATTTTCCTTTTGAATAACGGCGAAAGTGTCAAGAGTTATTGAAGCCTGATCCCTATAAACAGAATATTCTTCTCTTAAAGCTTTGCAAAGAGCAGAATAACTGTCACAAATCTTTGGAGGAAGAGCTTTAATGAAAACATGAGCAAAGCAAAGGACTCAAGTTGGCGAATACGGATACCGTAATTATGAGGTGGACCTGGACCTTCTTGGAAATCAAATTGGTTATATTCATGAACCGATGGGGGTGTTGTGCCATATTAAAGCCATGATAAAAAGATTAAGTCAGATTGAATTCTGAACGTTTGATCGGAGGACAATTGGGGGTTTGTGAGCGGAAGCTTTTCCAGGCAAGGATGGCCCCTCTCTCAGCAGGGTGCCTACTGTAAACTACCCCCACAGACAAAAGACCAGACCCTTACTGCTGACCAGTCTCTGAGACAACCACCTCTCCCTGGAGCAGTCCAGGACAAAGCTACTTTGTCCTCACCTTCTTCCTGATTACAAAGGAAGAGGCCTGAACAACGGTGGGCCCTGGCAGGGCCTGAAGGACGCACCATCGAGCACCTGGGAGAAATCTCTCTTCGACTGGGGGGCATAACCGGGCAAATCAGAGTTAAGTCTGCTGTCTTAACCTCAGCGTCAGGAGCAGTAGGAAGAAATCTTGCCACGCCAAAAACAGCTTTGTTTATTTTTGTCAGCCTTTACAGGGAGTCGAACCCCAGACAGAGCTGAAAAGCCAGCAGAAGGACCCACTTTGTATGCTGAGAGAAAGAGGGAGCTGACATAGAGACCTGCGTGTACCGTCGGTCGAGGCCTTTCCCCCGAACACATTCTGCTGCAGAGCTAAACGCTAGCCGCTGCTGAAGGAACAACAGTTCCCTTTTCACTGCCTTTCTTGGATGACCAAAGTGGACTGAATTCACACAAGGCGCCGACAGGTTGGACAGAGAAACCCAAAGGGAGAGTTTAAATTGTTCATTTGGAAATGTTTTGTAAATCGTTTTGCACATGGTGTCCTTGAACAAAGGACTAACGGAGGTAGCTCGTGCTAGCCTTCGGTTTCATGCTAATATCATTCGAGTGTGTTTTATGACAAAGGTTATCTCCACAAGGGTTTCATACATTGATGGGACATTAATGTTTACGTTATCCGACCCACTCATTATGACTAAAATAAAACCAAAGCTTTTATTTGTTAGTGCCGAAAGTTCGCTAGCCAAAATACTATTAGCTTCTGGTAATTTCCGGTTCCGGTTTTTCTACAAAGCCCGTTCCAAGAATAAAGCATTGCATTGTGAATGGGTTGAAACATATGTCAAATGTTGTTCTGAATTAGTCAAGCTAATTTAACCTCTATTCACATTCTTTAAGTTGAAATTTGATTCCTTAACTTAAACAAAATATTATTTCATCAAATAACATTTTGTTTAACTCTGGATTTACATTGTGAATGGACTGAAACACATGCCAAATGTTTTCCCAAATTAGTTAAGTTAATTTAACTCCATTCCATGCTTTTTATATGAGATCTGCAGTGAACGGGATTCACTGAATTATTCTGATTATGATCAACCACTTTTGTTTTGTCTTTTGTTTGTTTTGCATGTAAATAGTTCCTTAGCTTAGTTTCTTTTTATCTAAGTTTCAATAGCCTAGTAGAGAGGATTTTGTTAATTGAAATATAGTGTTAATTCAGATAAACAACATTACATAATGATGTTCTCTGGATGTTCATTTTATTTTTGTTATTAAATTCTTGAACTTGAAAAGAAGTTGTCACTCATTTATTCTATGTGTGGGCAGAGTTTGCTGTTAAAAGATCGCTAGTGCTTGAATTCATCCCTTTCAACCATTGTCTGATATCCAAGCTTAAGAACTGTGACGTGTTGGGGGTTTAGGTTGGTGTGGGCCACCTGAGTGACTCTTCTGGCCCTTAGGGGGCAGCACAGAGTCAGGGCAGGTGGTGGTATGAGTCAGGTGTGATGGCAACACATCCCTCCAATCTGAATCACCTGTGTCTGTAGAGTTATTTACCTGGTACTCTTTGGGGCTGTCCACTGCAGCAGGGTGGTGCAAGGCTCCACTGTGGACAGTCTGACTTCCAGCACCTCCCATGAAGTCTGTGAAAGTACTCTCTGTAAACTCAAAATTCAGAGGTTCTGTTCTAGAACCTAGAGCATTCAAATCAGCTTTGTTTTTCAATCAGTCTAGCACAAGGGTTCCCAAACTTTTTTAGCCACGCACCCCCTTCCATGTCCCAGCCGGGTTGCCGCACCCCCAAGATTAATATCTATCTATCTATCTATCTATCTATCTATCTATCTATCTATCTATCTATCTATCTATCTATCTATCTATCTATCTATCTATTTATCTATCTATCTATCTATAGTTGCAGTTACAAGTCAAATGTTGTAACAAAGCTTCTAAATCTGAGACTGACGCACAATTTACGCCACAAAATACAAACACGAAGCAGTTTGATTTTTGTCCGATGACAAGCGAGTGAGCGTGAGAGAACTGTTAAAGCAGCACAGAGTAACAATAACTCTAGCGCTCCATAATCTTTCTGATTGTTTCACAGCGGTTACCTTCAGCGGGTAAACACGCCCACGGCAACACACCTCGGCTCCCCCAGCCCGTTTCTATCTGAATATGCGCTAAAACTGCATCTTTAAAATGAACTGCACGGTGCAGTCTGCGCCTGTCTGAATCACAATGTTTCTTTTCCCCCAGGACCAGCGGTAATGACAGCGGTGTGCATGTCCTGCGTCAGAGCTTCCCACCGGTTCAAAGTCCATGAGCAGCGCGGCGCTGTTTGTAGGCAAATTAAATGTTTCCTCTGCTGATGTAAAACGACTGGATAACGCCTGACATGTTCTGATGGAATGTTGAGTTTGCCATGGTTTATCTGAGACTCTACTGATGTGTCACTGTTAACATCTTGTTTCCTTGTTGGTGATGCCAAAGAAATGCCATCTACAGAGGTCTGTACAGGAACAGACACATCACTGATGTCAGGTGGTTGTGTAACCTGAGTTCCAGCTGTTGGCTTTGGAATGGACAAGAGTTGATCAGTATGGCGTCGCCATTCCTCAGAAGCTCCTACATCAACAGTATAAGATACTGGACCACTTTGAGCCGTCACCACACCTGATGTCTATCTTTCTCTCCCTCTGTAATCACGAGCCAGCACAGCCTCACCGACTCCAAATTGCCTGGCTTTTGAACGGCCAGCTCTGCGGAGAACCTGGGAGGTCTGTGAAGATCGCACGGCAGCTGTTACACTGGCTTTCAAAGCATCCAAACATGTGCAGAGATGTCGTCCCAAAAACAACAAGGCGGGAGACTGTGGTGTGTTGCGATACATCAGCAAGAATGTTTCCAGCCGCCTCTGAAGAGTAGAAGAGCCCTTGGACGTCTTCAGTGTTTGTTTTAATGACGGAACAAACCTCTCAGCCTGCCCATTGGTTGCTGGATGATATGGGGCGGAACTGATATGTTTCACATGGTTGGCCTTCAGGAAAGTTGCAAACTCCTGAGAAACAAACTGTGGTCCATTATCACTAACCAGGACTTCTGGCAGACCATAACGGCTGAAGAGATTCCGCAAAACTTCAATTGTTCTTTCTGTCGTTGTTGATGTCATCAACTGCACCTCAGGCCACTTTGAATGTGCGTCAACCACAACGAGATACATGTGACCTTCACATGGCCCAGCAAAATCTACATGTATGCGCTCCCATGGTTTGCTTGGCCACTCCCATGGGTGGAACGGTGCTTGGGATGGCATTTTCTGTATTTGTTGACATGACTGACACATTTTTACACACAGTTCAATGTCAGCATCAATCCTAGGCCACCACACATAACTGCGAGCAATGCTTTTCATCCGGACAATTCCTGGATGACCAGTGTGCAGTTCCTCCAGTACTCTTTTCCGCAGCTTAAGGGGAACAACAACTCTCATGCCTCGCATTAAGCACCCGTGTTGAACGGACAGCTCGTTGCGTCTGGAGATAAAAGGTGAGACTTCAGCATTACCAGTCAGGTTAACAGCTGGGGTCCCTTTTATGACCATTTCGACAACTGTAGACAAGGCTGGATCACTCATAATCTCACGTCGGATATCAGTAGCACTGACAGGGAGTTTCTCCACCTGTCCGAGGTAAAACAGCTCTACGGCATCCTTTTTCTCACTGTGCTCAACTTGTAACGGCAGGTGGGAAAGACCATCAGCATTGGCATGATGCTCAGCTCTTTTGTACTCAATTGTATAGTTGTGCGCAGACAAAAGTAATGCCCATCTCTGCATCCGTGCTGCCGCCATAGATGGAATCCCTTTTTGCGGCCCAAAGATCGTAGTAAGGGGGCGGTGGTCTGTGAAAAGCATGAATTTCCGTCCGTAAAGATACTAGTGGAATTTTCTGACCCCAAACACTATGGCCAGAGCTTTACGCTCAATCTGTGCATAACTCTGTTCTGCCTTGCTAAGTGTGCGCAATGCAAAGGCTATTGGCTTTTCTTCACCGCTGGGTAGCATGTGGGAAATGACCACACCAATGCCATAAGGTGATGCATCGCACGCAAGCCGAATGGCATGTTGAGGATCATAGTGTGTCAAGACATTTTGTGACACCAGTTGTTCTTTTGCTTTTTTTAATGCAGCATCGCACTCTGCAGACCACTGCCAACGTTTCCCTTTGCACAGCAGGGAGTTCAAAGGATTCGCTATGTTTGCCAGATTGGGCATGAATCTCCCATAATAGTTTAGCAGGCCGAGAAATGATCTCAGCTGTGTGATGTTAGATGGAGTAGGCACATTGACAATTGCACTTAATTTTTTAGGTGACTTGTGCAAACCTTCCGCATCAATTATGTGACCCAGGTATTCCAGTGAGTCCTTGAAGAAGTCACATTTCTCTTTTTCAGCATGCAAGCCGAACTGCTCCAGTCGTCCGAGGACTGCATCCAGGTTTTCCCGGTGTTCAGCTTTAGTCCGCCCTGTAACCAGAATGTCATTCAGGTAACAATGGACATTAGGCAAACCCTGTAATATTTGGTCCATAGCTCTCTGGAATATGGCTGGTGCCGAAGCGATCCCGAACGGAAGGCGATTGTACTGGAATAGCCCTTTCTGTGTGGAAATTGTGAGGAACTTCCTGGACTCCTCGACCCCCATTTGAAGGTAAGCATGTGACAAATCCAATTTGCTGAAACATAGTCCTCCCGCTAATGAAGCGAAGAGGTCCTCAATGCGTGGTAATGGATAGTGTTCAATGTGTAAGACAGGGTTTACCGTCAACTTAAAGTCACCACAGATGCGCATGTCCCCGTTTTTCTTTACAACAGGAACTATTGGAGTGGCCCATTCGCTGTACTGTACCGGTGTCAACACTAATTTCAGTGAGACGGTACAGCTCCGCTTCGACTGCTGGACGAAGAGCATATGGAACGACTCTGGGCTGGCAAAACTTGGGTTTGTATTCAGGTTTCAATGTTATTTTAGCTTTGATGTTCTTCATTTCTCATAACTGTTTAGAAAAAATAGCAGCATGTTTCTGCAGCACAGCTTCTAGTGTCTTCACTTTGACTGTTTTTATCTCTTTCCAGTTCAGTTTGATCTGACGCAACCACTCTCTGCCATAGAGTGGTGGATAGTTCCCCTGCACGACATACAAAGGAAGAACAGCTATCTGCTTACCCATTTTTAAATGCACATCAATTACACCTTCAGGACGCAAAGCTTGCCCAGTGTATGTCCGAAGAACAATGTATGTTGAGCATAGGGGCAGGTGTTTCAACATTCAATCATAAGTCTCTGTTGAAATCAATGACACTGCTGCACCCGTGTCCAGTTCCATTTCCAGAGGCATACCTTCAATATCTGGTTTCACAGTGATACTGGACTTTTCTCCTGGCTGTGACAGTTTATACAGAGCTAAATCAGAGTCTGTGTCATGGACTCAGCATCAAGGCGGTGTACATTTCGTTTTTTTATTTGGCCTTTCTGTTTAAAAGATGCTTTAATTTGCCGTGCAGCTTTTGCGGTGTTTCCACTGTTTGTTTTCCTGTCATCATTAACGTTACTTTTCCTGCAAACGCGACTGATGTGGCCTTTTTTCCACAAGTATTACAGTTTTTGTCTTTAAACCAGCAGCCATCTTCACTATGGTTATTCTTTCCACAACGTTTGCATTTATCTGAAGTCTTACTCTTTGGTAAAGACCGTCAGTGATCTGCTGAGTGTGTGTGCTTGACGTGACGCCGTTTCCATGGAGACCACCAGCTCTACCGCTCTCTGAAACGTCAGCGCAGACTTGGTCAACAAGCGTTTTTGAGTAGCCTCACTCTTCAAGCCACACATAAATCTATCGCGAAGTGCATCATCCAAATGTCCCCCAAATTCACAGTGTTCTGACAATCCTCTAAGCACTGCAACATACTGTGTCACCGACTCGCTTTCCTGATTCCGCTGGTGGAAACGGAAATGCTCCGCGATAACCAGGGGCTTCGGAGAGAAGTGCTGCTGTAACGTCTCTGTGATGCTCCTGAAACTTTTCTCTCCCGGTTTGTCCGGCGCGATGAGACTTCGGAGTAACCCATAAGTTTTTCCTCCGATCACAGGCACTTTCTTGTCGACCTCAATACTGTTCAAATAGTTCAATGTAAGTGGTCCACGGTTCGACGTTTTCATCAAAACACTCCATGTGGCCAATGGTAGCAGCCATCCTCCTAGCTAACCTAGTTCACTTAGCTACGCAGAGAAAACAATACTAACGTTACGCCTAACTGCTCACGATTCACTGTAGTAGCTTCGTAGTAAGTTTAATCCACCTCGTCGCCAATTATGTTATGTTTCCACTGACATAACATGTATTAAAGCACTTGGGGTAAACCACGTTAGAAATCACAGCCAACATTCAGGGATACTTTTCTTCTTCTAGATTTATTAAAGACCACAACTAATAATTACCAGTGGCAGCGCCACCTACAGGCACAATGGGGAATAGCAGTATTACATACATAACAACCCAAGCACCAGACGAGGTTTTGCTGCTAACACTTTATTTTAGGACGAACAGGACAGGACAGCTTTCACTCCGCCGGTCCCCCGAATGACGACTCCTCTCCCCGGAAGCCACACATTTCTTCCGGTATGACCCCAAAGCAATCTGATTTAAAGGAACAGTAAGTGTGCAACAGCATTTAGCAATAAAGTCTAATAAGGATCATTACAATACATTTTGATTTATTGATTAAATTTACAGTTTTTTGAGCTTTACAAAAGAAATGCCTATTTACACATCTTTATTGTGTGTGTGTGTGTGGGGGGGGGGGGAACACGGTCAGACGCCATTACAGTTTTCGCCTCGCGCACCCCCTAGTGGCAGCTCCCGCACCCCCAGGGGTGCGCGCACCACACTTTGGGAAACCCTGGTCTAACACATCTCTGTAATCCTACTTTTACAGACACCCAAGCCGTGTGTCTAGCGAAATAGTAGCAATGTATTGCAGGGCTCACCGACCAAACCCTGGTGACTTTCAGCGACGTGCACAAATTTGAAAAGATAGTGAACAGGAAAACTGTAGTGTTCTAAAAAACGATTGCGATGCATTGCTATGTAAATTCGAGACCGACTTTACTGATCGCTCAAATCCCCTTTTTCTGTTTCTGTTCAAAAAACATTATGGAATAAAAAATCTCTCCGGATTCACTGGCTCAAAGTACATTTGCAATTACCGCTTTAGCGGTTTCAATAACATTGCCGCACACAACTGTAAGGGTCGCTGTTCAGTCTGCCTGGACCCGAGATGTACCCTCAAACAGTAGAACGCTGTATATTGTAAAGACTGTAACAGGGTGTGCTGTAATTCATTTTGCTTTGATAAACACAGAGAACCCAAGGAAAGCGTTAAACTCGGAAAATTTGTCAGTAACTGCGAGACCACAAAATTATGTTGCGTGTGTAAAAGACCGTATTATCTAGCAGCCGGAAAAGAAAGTAAACCTCATAACTGTTCGGCAAAATGCACGATCTGTGGCGTAAAAGTGCCTCACGGGGTTGATGTAACGTTAAATGAACATCTGTGTTACATTCCACCAATCCCTACAGATCAGAAGCTAGATGACAAGTTGTTTTTTTATGATTTTGAATGTTTTACAGATCAGAGCGGTGTTCACACCCCGTTCCTCGTTTGTACAAAAACGATGAAAGGACATCTCTGGCACTTTTACGGGTTGAACTGTGTCAGGGAATTTCTGCTCCATTTCAGACAACTGCGATATAGAGGTTACACATTTTTAGCCATAATGCGAGAGGTTATGACTCTTACCTAATTCGTAAAGTAATGATTGAAATGGGTATAAAACCGCACCTCATCACACAATGGAGCAAAGTCCTCTGTTTTACTGAACCCAACTACGGTCTGAAATTCATCGACAGCCTTTTGTTCCTCGCCATGAAACTGAGTGAAATGCCGAAAGCATTAGGCTTCACCGATCACAGTAAAGGTTTCTTCCCCCACCTGTTCTCCTCTCAAAGCACCTTAAAATACATGGGTCCGGTCCCTCCTCCCTGCTTCAACAGGGTGCAGTACATTGCCCTTGCAGAGAGGGAACGTTTTTCATCCTGGTACGAGCAAGCGTCCAAGCAACCCTATGACTTTGAGAAAGAAGCTCTTTAATATTGTCAAAATGATGTTGAGATTATTTTCAAGGGTTGTGTCATGTTTAGAGAAGAGTTCTTTAAAGAGACAAACGTAGATCCTTTAAAAATCTTACCATCGCGTCGTCGTGTATGAAGGTGTTTACATCTAATTTCCTTCTTCCAAACACTTTAGCCATACCATTTCCCGTGAATTACAAAAGGCAATCTAAGACATTTTCAAACACGTCCATTCAATGGCTAGAATGGCTGGCTCAGGAAAGGTCGATAGAAATTCAACATGCATTAAACAGAGGCGAGGAAAAAATAGGCCCGTATTGTGTTGACGGTTACGCTGAAGTTCAAGGAGTCAAAACGGCGTTTGAGTTCAACAGATGCTTCTACCACGGATGTCCTACCTGCTTTCCAGGCAACCTGATCTGTCCTCTCCGGGCAGTCTGCTTTGAAGCGTTTCACTCTGCTACTGCGGAGAGAGCCAGGTTATTGCAATCGGTTTACAATGTACAATTGAAAGTTATGTGGGAACATGAATGGACTAAAATGAAGGCCTCGCACTCGGGCGTCAAAAGTTTTCTGGAGCGTTTCATTGCGCTGGAGCCTCTCTCCCTGCGAGACACTTTATACGGGGGCAGGACTTGTGCTTTCTCTCTGAGACACACAACAAAGGACGGTGAAAAGGTTTTGTACTCTGACTTTACCTCGCTGTATCTGTGTGTAAATGCATACTGTTCCTACCCACTCAGTCGCCCTGAAATAATCTGCAAAGATTTTGACGATCCTACAAAGTATTACGGTTTCATAAGGGCAACCATGTATCCTCCCCGCGGTATGTTTTTTTCCGTTTTGCCTTACAGGTCATTGGCCGGTAAACTCGTGTTTATTCTCTGCCACACTTGCGGCGAAATTAATTACCAGGCAGGTCCCTGCACCCACTCTGATCAGGAGAGAGCTCTGATCGGCGTGTGGGTGACCCTCGAGTTCTGCAAGTTTAAACCCTATATCTACACCTTTCTCAAGGGTAAACAGGAAGCTTCAGGCTTCCCAGCTGATGCTACGGATGAGGAGAGCCGATTAAAATACGTTGCAGACCACAAACTTAAACAAGGCATCCAGCTGGATGTGGAGAACATCCAAGTGAACCCCGCTAAAAGGCAAAATTATGTCTAAACAGTTTTTGGGGGAAATTTGTGAAACGACCTGGCTCAAACTACCATTGTGAGGGACGAAAATGAGTTCTTTAACTTCTTGTTTTCAGGTAAATACACGGTAAGCTACTTTCACTTCCTGACCGATGACATGTGTATGGTTCAGCGGAAATTCAGCAAACGATGCGTCGCTCCGCCTAATCGTGTCAATAACGTTTTTATAGCAGCTTTCACCACTGCCCACGCGCGTCTGAAACTATACACCTGTCTAGAATGACTTCAAAAATGTGTACATTGACACAGACAGCCTGATCTACGTAGCTAAACTGGGCGAGAGCTCCCTCGAGCTGGGAATTTACCTGGGTGATTTGACTGACGAATTATCGGGTGACTCAATCAGTGAATATGTTTCGGCCGGCCCCAAAAGCTATGCTTATTTGATTTGAATTTTGACAGCGTTAAAGACCTGGTGGAGGGTTATTTGCAAGGCTCTACAGCGGAGGTTTTACAAGCTCCGCAACGTACCATTAGAAGAGATAAAAGAAACTTTCAGCTTGAAAATGCCTCATTTCAGAAACAGTTTTGTGTGGTGTCTGACAAACGGAGACTTTTCCCTGACGGAACTACTTTGCCTTTTGGTTACTAAAGGTTAACAGAGAAAATGGTGTTCTCCAACTTACGGAGATTGAATTTGATCCTAGATTCAAAACCCTTTTTTCATGTGTTATTTCAGGCCCGAGCGGTTGTGGGAAATCTTTTTTTGTAAAAAATGTTTTTGATGATGTACCAGAAAATGTATGAATTTACACCTGTTTCCAAAGTCTGTATTCTGAATTGCAAAAATCAATAAAAAGATTAAATTTGACGAAGGACTACCTGATTCTTTTGATGATGAAAATCTGTCTCCTCCTGATCAAAATCATTTGGTTATTTTAGATGATGTTATTATTAGCGTTATTATGCTGACTCAGAATGTGTTTCATCAAGGGAAGTATAGCCGCACCGTCAGCTTAAACACTAATTATATGGTGTTGTTTAAGAACCCCAGAGATAAACTGCAACTGAATATATTAGCCCGTCAAATATTTCCGTCAGAGAAAGCTTTCTTTATGGAGAGTTTTCAAGACGCCACCAGAGAACCTCACGGCTATTTAATCGTCGATCTGACTCCTACATGCCCAGATCGTTTCAGACTGAGAATGGGTGCGCTTCCTGGTCAGTGGCCCGCAGTCTATGTAACCAAATCAAATTAATTCATCATGTCGGCGATCATCATATCCCTTATTGAGAGCTCTGTATCATGCGACACCGCTGAAACATAAAGACATTCTTGCTCACTGCTCGCCCGATTTTCTCTAAGCCTTGTGTGAGATAGCTCTCAATATCTTAAAATGTAATGTTAAAATATTTCCTTTTCAACATAAAAAATTAGAAAAGCAGAAAAAGATCATCAGACTACTGGCTAATAAAACAACTGGGTTAAAAAGCAAGCAACTGGCTCTGAAAACCCAGTCGGGCGGGTTTATTCTACCCCTGCTGAGCGTTGTGGCACCTTTAATCGGAGAGCTGGTGGGTGGTTTTGTGAGGAAATAAGAAAATGTCTCTTAGAACGGCGCAGAAAATGTATCTGGTCACACCGCATCAGTTCAAGCGATTGACTCCTTCAGAGACATCTATCAGACAGACGGCTAAAGAGGATTTGGATTCTAAAATGAGAGAGGTTCTGAATGAACGGGGACTGAGTTCTTATGAAAAAATTAAAAAGTACAACACCCTGCTGCAAAGGTATCTCACTCTAATGAAGCAAGGTCAGCTGGAGTAACCCCCGATGACATTAACTGTGCAGCCTAACCAGATGCCTGGAAATAATGACAGTGAGGAGCAGGAGGACTCTGCAGTTACAGGTTCTGCAGCGGCAGAATTGGACAAGACCGCTAACGGTGTTTTGAAGGCTCTGCCTAACAGAGACCGTAAAAACGCAAAATACATATTGAAAAAGTTATCCAAAAGTGACAGAGGATGGACATCAAAAGGCGAATTTGGATCGTGTGATGGGAGGGTCTCATCTGCTCGATTTGCTGAAAAATCTTTTACTCCCGTTTAAGAGGAAAACACAGACGCGGGAGCCTATAGGCTGGAACCCTTTCATGGCTGCCCTGAAGGAGTTGAATATCCCGGTTTCATCCGTCAGCAATCCGCATGCTCGTGAGCAATACAGACGTTTGACTGAAACCAATGTATCGGAGGAGAGGAACGTTGATGAGCCTCGCACAAAACGAAAAGGGAAGATTATACAGTCATGGCCAAAAGTATTGATTCAAATGTTAATATTTACAAAGTCTACTGCTTCAGTTTTTATAACGGCAATTTGCATATACTCCAGTATGTTATAAAGAGTGATCAGTGTAACAGCAATTAATTGCAAAGTCAATATTTGCCTAGAAAATTAACTTTATCCCCCAAAACACATTTCAACGTCATTGCATCCCTGCCTTAAAAGGACCAGCTAACATTGTTTAAGTGATTGCTCCATTAACACAGGTGTGGGTGGTGATGAGGACAGGGCTGGAGATCAATCTGTCATAATTAAGTAAGAATGACACCACCAAACACTTTAAAAAGAGGCTGGTGCTTGGCATCATTGTTTCTCTTCTGTGAACCATGGTTATCTCTAAAGAAACACGTGCAGTCATCATTGCACTGCACAAAAATGGCCGAACAGGAAAGAGAATTGCAGGTAGAAAAATTGCACCTCAGTCAACAATCTATCACATCATCAAGAACTTCAAGGAGAGAGGTTCCATTGTTGCCAAAAAGGCTCCAGTGCGCCCAAGAAAGACCAGCAAGCGCCAGGACCGTCTCTTAAAAGTGTCCTGGTGGGATCGGGCTACCGGCAGTGCAGAGCTTGCTCAAAAATGGCAGCAGGCAGGTGTGGTGTATCTGCTCGCACTGTGAGGCGGAGAATCTTGGAGCAAGGCCTGGTCTCAAGGAGGGCAGCAAAGAAGCCACTTCTCTCCAGAAAAACATCAGGGACAGACTGATATTCTGCAAAAGGTACAGGGAGTGGACTGCTGAGGAATGGGGTAAAGTCATTTTCTTTGATGAATCCCCTTTCCGATTGTTTGGGACATCTGGAAAACAGCTTGTTCGGAGAAGACGAGGTGAGCGCTACCACCAGTCTTGTGTCATGCCAACTGTAAAGCATCCTGAAACCATTCATGTGTGGGGTTGCTTCTCAGCCAAGGGAGTCGGCTCTCTCACAGTCTTACCTAAAAACACAGCCATGAATAAATAATGGTACCAGAATGTCCTCCGAGAGCAACTTCTCCCAACCGTCCAAGAGCAGTTTGGTGATGAATAATGCCTTTTCCAGCATGATGGAGCACCTTGCCATAAAGCAAAGGTGATATCTAACTGGCTCAGGGAACAAAACATAGAGATTTTGGGTCCATGGCCTGGGCACTCCCCTGATCTTAATCCCATTGAAAACTTTTGGTCAATCATCAAGAGACGACCTGTAGAGCAACATGTGAACATGTTGTAATATTCCCTGACCGAAATACCGTTGTTGAATTGAGGTTGAAAGGCTTTAGCAGGGACCTGTCTGGCATCTTTGCACAGGGCCATGTATTAAATGTGTCTAAAGTTGAAAGGTGACAGGTTCCTCCTTCTAGTGAATGCTTCGTGATGAACCATGGCTAAAACAACATATTTGGGCATGGCTCCCAAAAACAGATTTTCCTGAGTACATATCCTGGAATTTTCAGGGGTAGAATATGTTTTCACATTCACACGCGATGGTGGATAGAGCGCGTTTTCTCTCAATGCAGAGGTATGACCAAGTCGGATAGCCGGGGAGACTGAAACTTTTTCACAAAAAGAGAAGCCCCCAGAAGTTTCAGCTTGAAGGTTGAATCACGAGCTCCCATGAGACTGAAGGCGTCGCTAGCTCTGGTTAGTTTAATCCTCATGTCGACGGAATTCAGCAGGTGTCCCTAAACCAGGATTATCTCTTCAGATATGACCCATTGACTGGGCTGACGTCACTTCCTGTTTGCGGTAAGGCGTATTGTATCACTTCCTGTTTTCACTGCGTGAGCAACGGTTTGTTGCTCCAGATTCTCTCGCTTTTATCTTTAATCTCTTTGCTGTAACATCTGTTTCTAACACATAAGCACTTTTAAAACATTTTCTGTTGCTGCACATCACGCTTGGGAACTCCTCGTGTTTCACGGTTTGCTCTCTTGGCGTGGTAGAAGGGCGCTAGCCTAGCTTTAGCCTAGCCTAGCTTTAGCTCCACAATGGCTTCCTCTCCTACTATTACTTCAGCTTCTCCGTCTCTGACTAAGTCTCCCCTTATCTCCTGCTCTCTGTGTCAGATGTTTAGCTATTCCTCTGCCTCCTTTAGTGATAATGGTACTTGTAATAAATGTAGTGTTTTTGTAGCTTTGGAGGCGAGGGTGTCAGAATTAGAGACCCGGCTCCGTGCTATCGAAAGACCAGCTGATAGCCGCCCCTCTGCTAGCGCGGAGCCACATAGACCTAGTTCACTTAGTGGTCCTCCAGAAGCACCCGAGCAGCCGGGTAAGCAGGCCGGCTGGGTGACAGTTCGTAGGAAGCATAGCTCTAGATTTCAGCCCCCAGTTCACCACCAACCCGTCTGCGTTTCAAACAAATTTTCCCCACTCAGCGACACACCCGCTGAGAAGCCGACCCTGATTATTGGGAGCTCAATAGTCAGAAACGTGGCACTAGAGACACCAGGGACCATAGTTAAATGCCTGCCAGGAGCCAGAACGGGCGACATAGAATCTTACCTAAAACTGCTGGCTAAGGATAAGCGTAAATACAGTAAGATTGTTATTCACGCTGGCGGTAATGACACCCGATCACGCCGATCGGAGGTCACTAAAGTTGGTGTTGCTTCGGTGTGTGAGTTTGCTAAAGCAATGTCGGACGCCGTAATTTTCTCTGGTCCCCTGCCTGATCTGACCAGTGATGACATGTTTAGCCACATGTCATCATTCAACCGCTGGTTGTCTAGGTGGTGTCCTGAAAACGACGTGGGCTACATTGATAACTGGAGAACTTTCTGGGGAAAACCTGGTCTGATCCGGAGAGACGGCATCCATCCTACTTTGGATGGTGCAGCTCTTCTTTCTAGAAATCTGGCCGGATTTATTAGTCCTCCTAAATGCTGACAACCCAGGGTCCAGGCCAGGAAGCAGAGCCCTAGTTTAACACACCTCTCTGCAGCTTCTGTACTGTTACCCATCCATTATCCTGTTGAGACGGTGTCTTTCCCACGGCCAAAACTTAACAGATCAAAAACTTATCTAAAAGGAACAAATCATAAAAACCTAATAAAAATCAATACGGTTCACCTTGAACCTAAAAATAAAACAATTAAATGTGGTCTATTAAATATAAGGTCTCTCCCTCCGAAGACTTTGTTAGTTAACGAATTGATTTCTGATAAACAGATTGACTTATTTTGTCTCACAGAAACCTGGCTACAAGAGGACTATGTTAGTATAAATGAGTCAACTCCCTCCAATTATTCAAATTTCCACATTCCCAGATCTGTGGGAAGAGGAGGAGGAGTGGCAACCATCTTTCAGTCTGATTTATTAATTAGTCCCAGGCCAATTAATAACTACAGTTCTTTTGAACATTTAACGCTCAGTTTCCCTCATCCAAATTGCAAAGCAATACAACCTCTTCTGTTTGTTGTTTTGTATCGTCCACCAGGCCCTTACACTCAGTTTTTGGATGAGTTGTCAGATTTCCTATCTGATTTGGTGTTAAATACTGATAAGGTTATTATAGTGGGTGATTTTAACATCCATGTTGACACAGAATGTGATAACCTTAGTGTAGCCTTTAAAACTATCCTAGATTCAATTGGTTTTGCTCAAAATGTGCATAAACCGACACACTCTTGGCTCCATACTTTAGACCTTGTGCTGACATATGGCATTGATTGTGAAGAATTAACAGTATTTCCTCACAACCCTGTCCTATCTGATCATTTTTTAATAACATTTGAGTTTAATCTAACTGAGTTCTCCACCCCCAAAAGAGGGTTCCATTATAGTAGATCTTTATCGGATAATGCTGTATCAAAACTTAAAGAGTCTGTACCCGTTTTAATATCCTCCGTATTGCAGAAATGCCCTGTAGATGGCAGCAATGTTGTTTCTTCCAATTCACAAATAGATGTCTTTGTAAACGGTATGACTTTGTCATTGCGTTCTGCATTAGACAATGTAGCTCCCTTGAAAAAGAAGGTGATTATTCACAGGAAGCTGGCTCCTTGGTTTAATTTAGAGCTGCGTTCCTTGAAGCACAATGTTAGGAAATTGGAGAGAAAATGGCGCTCTACACACCAAGAGGAATCCTACCTAATCTGGAAGAACAGTCTATTGTTGTATAACAAGACCCTTCGCAGAGTTAGAGCAGCATATTTTTCATCATTAATTGAGGAGAATAAGAATAATCCTAGATTTCTCTTCAGTACAGTTGCCAAACTTACCCAGAGCCACAGCTCTGTTGATCCATCCATTCCCTTAGCTCTTAGCAGTAATGATTTTATGGGATTCTTCATAAATAAAATTGATTCCATTAAAAATAAAATAATTGGCATCCTCCCAAACATGATTACCTCGTCCTCAGTAAGTGAGGCAGCATTGGAGGAATCCTTAGAACCTGCGCAGTGTCTGAACTGTTTAAAAGCAGTAGAGCTTTCTGAGCTATCTAAAATTTTAGCTTCATCTAAACCTTCTACCTGTATGTTAGACCCAATCCCAACCAAGTTGTTTAAGGAGGTATTCCCTCTGATCAGTGGTCCCATTTTTGACATGATTAATCTATCCTTGGTAAATGGATATGTACCACAGGCTTTTAAAGTAGCTGTTATTAAACCTTTACTTAAGAAACCATCTCTTGGTCAAGATGAGTTAGTAAATTACAGACCTATATCTAATCTTCTTTTCTTATCTAAAATTCTTGAGAAAGTAGTTGCTAATCAACTATGTGAACATTTACAAAGTAATGACCTACTTGAGGAGTTTCAGTCAGGCTTCAGAGCTCATCATAGCACTGAAACAGCTCTGGTGAAGGTCACCAATGATATTCTCATGGCCTCAGATAATGGACTTGTGTCTATACTTGTCCTGTTAGATCTCAGTGCTGCATTTGATACAGTTGATCACAATATTCTCCTACAAAGACTTGAGCATACTGTAGGGATTAAGGGAAAAGCATTAGGCTGGTTTAAATCTTATCTGTCGGACAGATTCCAGTTTGTTCATGTTAATAATAAATCTTCCTCAAACTCTAGGGTCACTTGTGGAGTACCACAGGGTTCAGTCCTTGGACCAATTCTATTTACTATACATATGCTTCCGATTGGCAAAATTATCAGACAGCATGGGATTAATTTCCACTGTTATGCTGATGACACTCAGCTATATTTATCCATAAATCCTGATGAATCCAATCAGTTACTTCGACTGCAGTCATGTCTTGATGACATCAAAAGCTGGATGACTTTAAATTTCCTGCATTTAAATTCTGACAAGACAGAAGTTGTAATCTTTGGGCCAGAGTCTTCAAAAAATAAAGTTCTTAATCAATCACTTAATCTGGATGGCATTAACTTGGCCTCTGGTAATAAAGTTAAAAATCTTGGTGTTGTTTTCGACCAAGACATGTCATTTAAATCCCATATTAAACAGGTTTCCAGAGTTTCCTTTTTTCACCTCCGGAATATCGCCAAAATTAGAAACATTCTGTCCAGGAATGATGCTGAAAAACTAGTCCATGCATTTGTTACTTCAAGGCTGGACTATTGTAATTCTTTACTATCAGGAAGTCCACAAAATGCAGTTCGAAGTCTTCAGCTGATTCAAAATGCTGCGGCAAGAGTTCTGATGAAAATCAACAAGAGGGATCATATTTCTCCAATTTTAGCTTCCCTTCATTGGCTTCCTGTTAAATCAAGAATAGAATTTAAAATTCTCCTTCTAACGTATAAAGCCCTTAATAATCAAGCTCCATCATATATCAGAGCTCTGATTACCCCGTATGTTCCTAACAGAGCACTTCGCTCTCACACTGCAGGTCTGCTGGTGGTTCCTAGAGTCTCTAAAAGTAGAATGGGAGGCAGATCCTTTAGCTATCAGGCTCCTCTCCTGTGGAACCAACTCCCAGTTTTGGTCCGTGAGGCAGACACCCTATCTATTTTTAAGACTAATGTTAAAACTTTCCTTTTTGACAAAGCTTATAGTTAGAGTGGCTCATACCCTGAGCTATCTCTATAGTTTTGCTGTGATAGGCCTAGGCTGCTGGAGGACATCAGGGTCTAATTTTCTCACTCTACTGATTTCTACTGTTCTTCAGTCTACTGTTCTCCAGTTTTGCATTGTATTACATTGAAATGACTGTCGTCATTTCAGCTTTTAACTTTTTGCTCTCTCTCTTTTTCTTCATAGTAGGTACACCTGGTCTGGCGTTCTGTTAACTGTGACATCATCCAGAGAAGACGGCTCACCCGCTACTACCATCTAATGTAGAACAGATTACAAGATCAATGTGTGCTTCTGTGCTTTTTTGTCTCTCTTGTTGTGTCTCTGCTCTGTCTTCTGTAACCCCAGTCGGTCGAGGCAGATGACCGTTCATACTGAGCCCGGTTCTGCCGGAGGTTTTCCTTCCCGTTAATGGGGAGTTTTTCTTCCCACTGTCGCTTCATGCTTGCTCAGTATGAGGGATTGCAGCAAAGCCATGTACAATGCAGACGACTCTCCCTGTGGCTCTACGGTTCCCCAAGAGTGAATGCTGCTTGTCGGGACTTTGATGCAATCAACTGGTTTCCTTATATAGGACATTTTTGACCAATCTGTATAATCTGACCCAATCTGTATAATATGATTGAACTTGATTTTGTAAAGTGCCTTGAGATGACATATTTCATGATTTGGCGCTATATAAATAAAATTGAATTGATATTTGCAGAAGAAAATATCTGCGTGAAGCGGTCCCATCAGGTGTAACTCTCTCGAGTTAACGGTGAAAGCGGCTCTCTTGTTCATTCCTACATTCGGACCATCGTCCATAACAATCGAGTCAATAGCCCCGCTGTGTCTTTGTAAAAGAGACCCTCGCTAAATTGACTCTTTAAAGTGTCTTCCGAATAATTTAGCAAAGTTTCAATCATTGCTCTGTACGGATGAGTCACGCTGCTCTGTGAAATTAATCTGTCTCCCAGAATAACGTCGCATTGGCTGAACATGGAATTCAACGGATAATTTACAAATACGACGACCGCTCCATTACCAAGGTCGGATCCATTAGCGTTGCAGATTTTAACACAGGCGTGCAGTAAAGTATCGTTCAAATCCAGTTATTTTTCTCAATCTCCAGGAATAAAAAACTCTAAAGGGCCGCTGTCCGTAACCGCTGAAATGGGTAAGATTTCGGTGTCCGATAGTTGAGTCATGGGGGCTGAAAATAAGTCGAGCTCCGCTAGAGTGCATTCCTGTGATTTCTGAATTAAAAGAGCCATGGTTGATTCTTAACAGAAAATAATTAATTTGTTTAATATATCCTTGCTCCCAGCAGACTTCCTACTCCTGGGCTTGCCTCTCGCTACTGACTTCTTCATTTTCCATGCAGCGAGTATATGTTTTTTCCAGGCGCGTTCCCTGGGAGGTCTCTTTCTAGATCTTCTCGAGAGAATCATGACTGCAGACCCCTTTTGGTTATTCACACCCTCGTGCGAGCCAGTCATTTTTGCCATAGCTTTACCTATGACGTCCGAGGCGATGTTTGTGGCAGCTCTTTTCAGAGGAGGTTTTGCGATCGATAAGCCGGATTTAAATAGCGGGGACACAAAACGAAATAATTTTAAAAATATGGATATGCGTCCCCCACTATCTGTGGCACCACGACGTCAGTGTAAAAATAGTGGTGGTAGAAACCAGCTTTGAAATCGATAGGGTGTGGCGCGTGGTAGTGGTCAAATATGATCCATTTTCCGGGGTCTGTGCCGAGCATGTAAGCCAGTGGAGCGTGAAAACGTAGATGATACTGAGCGCCTGCCTGGTAGGTTATTATGTTTGCCAGTAGGTTCCCCTTTAAATAAATATCTGAATCTATTTTTCTCAGATAGCCTTTGATCTCTTTCATAAGCTGATTCGTACTAGTGTAGAACCCGTTTCCAATCTGTGTGCTATGGACTTGTTCCTCGCCCGCTTTCCGCCATTCGAAATAAGTGTTTTCTGATGGAACTTTATGCCACGTGTGCGGGTATGAAACCTCTGTCAAAGCCACCAGCCAATCTCCTTGTCAATTGATATGCTCGGCTAAATCCACACGGAAACTTGATATGTTATTATCCTTAAAGACATTGAGACTAGCGTTAGAGGGAAGTGTCAGGTAAAATCCTTTGTCCTGAGTTGTGCGGTCCATGATGCACTGTCAGCCGTCGCAGAGCGGCGCTTTCTTTTATACGTCTCGCAGGTCATCGGCTCTTACCCAGCTGTTGAATTTTTCCGGCCAATTTTTCCAGCGTACTAACACCTGTCTCACTCCCCTCCCCACGCGTCCAATATTTCACCCACTTAATACATTTTGTTATTTGATATTGTTACCTTTTGAAGCTCCTCTGCATAAAAAGAACCTCGGACGGGTTTTCCGTCCAGATCATTCAGTTTAAATACAGGAGGAGATTGTCGTATCACTGCTGTAACTGTAAAGATTTCATCCGTGAAACTCTGTTCATATTTCTTGTCAAACACTCCACGCAGCTTAGAGATTCTGACAGTCTCCTTGCTTAAAAGCTATCTTGAGTTTTTTTTGCAGCGTTTGGGTTTAGTCCCATAGAGGTTCTGAAACACCTGAAGAGTGTTAGTAGAGGTGACCTCGATAGGTGCCATTTTAATACTTCAATGATAGCTGTAATTGTAACTTTTCACCAGATCTTGAAGCACATTTAGATATTGGAGAGTGTTTGCGATAAAATATCTCCACATTTTTTATTTTAATGTACGGTCAAACCTCTCAACCACCGACTCCTTTATTTCACTAGCCGTGGAAAAATGTTCAATGCCGTATTAATCCATCAACGCTTTGAACGATTTGTTGAAAAATTCTTTCCCATCATCAGTTTGAAGTTTATTAGGAATTTGACTCTCTTTGACAACGGACCCGAAAGCTTTTACGACGTCAGATGCGGTTTTCCTTTTTAATACCCTGACATAGCTTGGCTTTTTCGGAAAATACATTGATAATTGTAACCATCACTTTCTGTGGATAAGCTCTGCATATCACAAAGATCCGCTTGGAACTGTTTTAGAGGCCTGGTGACAAACACTCTATTCCTAGGAAAAGCGTTGAACCTTTTCAACCGGTACCTTCTTGCCCATTTCACTTTCCAGAGCTCTATGTAATCTATTTACTCCGCCGAAAGAACCGGGGTGAGAGGGTGTGTAATATACCTGTTTCATTAATTTTTTGTCAGCCATACTATTCTGCACACGTAGTGAAGTTAAATGAAAGAAAAGAGGAGTGCTGCTGGGTTTTTATAGATTTTTTATTAACATAATCAAGAATACAGCATTCATTTAATATATCACAAACTAAATGTAGTAAAACAGTCATTTAATGTATAAAGAGAAAGACATTCTTTAACATGTCAGTAACTAGTTGTAGATAAACACTTGTTTATTATATCACAAACTAAGTGTAGTCAAACACTCATTTAATATATAAAGAGAAAGACAAGTGAAAACATGCATGCTTTGGTTTCAACACCCCTGCCAGTACTGCGTGATGGCTTCAAGTCGATCTTGTAATTCATAGTTTTCTTCAACCAACTGATCATACCCGTCAAGGATTGTATGAAATAACTCCTTGGCCAGCGTCAATTTGTACAGATAGGCCTGTACGACAGCATTGACTGTGTCGTTGTCTTGGTGGATGTTGCGAGCGGTTAGAAACCGTTGAACAGCATCGAAGAAACTTGCGTTATAAAGTACACGCATTACACGATAGTAATTGCTTTCAAAGAACCCGTCCCCAATCTGCTCCATACAATCATGGTCTCTCTGACTAGGACGGTCATGTTGACACCCATCGTGCATGTATTTTTCGACCCCAGCACTCAAAAGACGAAACACCACGGTTTTCACAGTTTTGATGAACCCGAAGCGAATCAACCCGTCGTATTCATCTGAGCCTGTGTTACCCTCTGCTTGGCTGGATGGAAGCTGCAAATCCAGGGGCTGAGAAGGATTCGGGGAGGGCTTTTCAGAGGAACTCTGGGTGTAGGTTAAAGCCTCCGGGAGGCCCGGAGCAGTCATCGACATGCTCTGCAGCCCCGTCAGAAGACTCTTGCTCCTGGTGTCGCTTTGGGAGGAAGAATCAAAAGCCGGCGAGGATGCGGGTGAAGGAGGGTGGTACGGTCCCGGGAAGAATTTGTCGCTGTCTGGGGAGCTATGATGCGATGATGAAGGAGAAGGCGACGGAGTAGGAGAGCTCTCCACCTCGCAGAACGTCGATGCTGCGCCGTTCCCCATGGTTGCAGATATTAGGAGTCTGGTGGTTGAAGCTGTATGGAGTCCCTATCAGCCTGCCTGGCTGTATTTTATACTGTGATGGGCGTGGTTAGCATTGAAGGGGCGGTATTGGATGTTGTAAGGGGTGGGTCTAAAAAGCGAGCACTTTCTTGACCGCCAAAAGGTCTTTCCAGTTGCGGTAGTCATGAAACAGCGTTGAAATCTGCTCTGTTACTGCAGTCATCTTGTCACGCCCCGCATCAAAGGGAATGGTTAACATAGAATTGAACACGCCGCAGTCTGAATTATAATAATCAAGCACAAACATAACCGTAGTTGTTTCATCTTGAGCCTTTTTGATAGTTGCACGGAAAAACCATCTGCTGGTAACCCCTGTCTTGATTGTCATATTGCTGAGAAGATTCTTTTTGTTGAATCAGTGTCAGTTTCGTTCAGGAGGGTCTGCGCCCGCTTGCAGCGTTTAACACCAGGCGAATCCATAATTCCGTCTTCTTTTTACACAGCGGGGTCCTCAGCATTCAGGTCTTCAGGGTCTAGTTGGCGGAGCATGACGAGTTTCAGAACTGCCCAATCGTTTGACGTTAGCATGCCCGGGTTGTGGACGCCATGTTGAAAAAGGATTCACTCAATATGGATAATCGAGAAACGGGGCCTTATATTATAAGAACTGGAATGTGGGGGGGGGGGGGAGGGTGGGGGGGGGGGGGTCCTGGAGTGGGGGAGGGGGTCCGGAAGTGGGGGTGCACTAGGGACAGGGGCTTACGGAGAGTGTGTCGAGAATCCACCAGGGAGGAGTGAGTGGATCGTGTGGAGCGGAGCTTGCAGAAGGCTGACTGCTGGGTCGAAGAGTCATGTGAGGCAGGGAGGCAGAGAACGTTGGAGGGTGAGCAAGGTTCGACCAGAGCTCTGGAGGTACGGAGAATGAGCAGCCACCAGCGTGGAGTTTCTTGAGGGAGATGATCATCGAAGATCTCGAGGTTGGAGCACGGAGAGCTTTGGAGCAGAATCCAAAGGTGGAGGAAAAACCCGAGCACAAGAAAACACAGTAAGTCGAAGGAACGCTTAAGGTTTAGGGAGTTAGCCGACTGATTCATACCACAAGGGCAGTAACAGTCTGGCCATCTCCTTTTAAACTCCCCTAGAGGTGTCTGTGATCGCAAACACCTGTAGGTCTCCGCCCACCTGCAATCAGCCTATACCTGTTGGGGAGAGAGGGAGAGCCACAGCCCAACAAAGGGACACTCCACAGATCCTGACAATGATCATGACTTGGATGACTGAGAATCTTCACCAGCATTGACTGAAGCAATTCCATTTTTGGAGGAAAAGTTTGCGAAAAACTTATGGTCACTTAAGATCAGAAACATATAAGGTTTTCCCAACACTGCAGCTAGTGGTTGATGGACACAGAATATCCTTTACGGTTGATTCTGGAGCAACATCATTAGTTATCAGAGCAGATGTGTTTAAAATTCTTCCAGGGTTCAGTGGAAACCAAGTTTTCTCATTGTCTGCTTTGGGTCAGATGACGAATGAGTAATTAACAAAGCCCCTGACCTGCGTAACTCTGGAGGGGAGTTCTTTTAAACACAGTTTTCTGCTATCACCCATGTGCCCTGTGAATCTCCTTGGGAAGAGATTTAATGATTGAGTTGGGAATTGTGCTGATCTCCACATCAGAAGGTGTTCTGGTGAGCACTGGAGATCGAATAGTGGTCAGTGCCGTGAAATCACAAGGGGCAGTCGGTCTTTTAAAAGATGTCTTCAGAGTAGTGTAAGACAGACAGAATCATTTGCAGCACCATGAGGTAATATGGCAAAATGGTAACGTAAGTTTCTGTCTCCGTTTGGAATTCCAAAAGAATTAAATGTGCATATTTTAAATGTTTGCCTCTGATCATTGTTTCTCCTTTGCTGACAAATCTTAAACCGGGGTAAGATGGGCCTTCAGAAGTAAGCAGGAGCAGGCCAGTATTAATATCTACACAGTATTAATATCTACATTACGCAATTGGAAGGCTGATGTTGAAGTTATTCTCTGAGCAAGTTTTGTTTGTGGTCAGAGCGGAATGATTTGTTTCTGCTTCTGTTAATAGTCTTAAATGGGGAATCCTATAGGAAATATAGTAATTTTTATGCATTGCAACCCCAGATTTGACGAGTTTAGGCGTAGCTTTTCAAGTTCTGCGCCTCACAGGTTCCTAAGTGAGTGTAGAGAATTTTTTTTTTGGTAATGTCTGGTACCAGCATAATTTCCTACTTAATTATACCGGTTTGAGGCAGTGATGTGGGCCAATTTGTTCCTCAACTGGTGCGCTGCGAGTGAGGAATAAACATTGGGGGGAAAAAATACATAAATAAAACTGTAAAGAACTCCAGGAAGAATGATTGGTCTGAGCTGAAGCCCCCAATGTTACAGGTTCCTTAAAAGTGTGTACCTAATATACATGTAACTTAATTTTGCCCACCCGAATTCAAGCACAAGGCGGTGCAGCAGCCCACCAAAGCACCACTGGTTCTGTGTCGTTAAACAAAATTGCTTGAAACACAACTACTAACTCTCCTATTAACTTTAATTGGGACATTTTGCTACGGGTGGAAGGACATCCCCGCAGAAATGCGGAGGAGACGGAGAGGCTGCCGGGGCGGCAGGACGAAGCAGAGCAAGAGTTAATTACCATCGGGTGTCATGGGAAACGTAAGATTTCTCCGCAACAAGACCGAGCAGCTCGCAGCATTAACTCATTTCCAAAGGAGGTACAGAGACACTAGTATCATGTGCTTTACGGAGACGTGGTTAGACTCATCCGCGCGGACAAAACTTTGGCGGAGAGCGGAAAAAGAAGAGGAGAGGGGCTGGCGGTGTTTATGAACGAGAGATGGTGCAGCGCGGCTCACGTTTACGTGAAGCAGCAGATATGCTGCCCAGATGTTGAAATTCTGGCGGTAAGCCTAAGACCTTATTACTTGCCGCAAGAGTTTGGGCACATGATCGTGCTGTGTGTTTATATCCTGCCCTCCGCAGACGCCACCGCCGCGTGTGAGCGGAATCCATGGCGCGGTGACCAGGCTTCAGACACAGCACCCTCGCCCTCTCCTGTTGATCACAGGAGACTTCAACCATGCCTCCCTC
This sequence comes from Fundulus heteroclitus, assembly GCF_011125445.2. Taxonomy (NCBI): domain Eukaryota; kingdom Metazoa; phylum Chordata; class Actinopteri; order Cyprinodontiformes; family Fundulidae; genus Fundulus; species Fundulus heteroclitus. The sequence continues at coordinate 250,339 of NW_023397219.1, read as the reverse complement.
TGTTCCACCCTCCCCACGCTCACCCAGTACGTCACGTGTACAACAAGGGACAATAAAACGCTGGACCTCTTCTATGCAAATGTTAAAGACGCCTACACCTCCCCCTCCCTCCCCCCACTCGTACGCTCGGATCACAACCTTGTCTACCTGCTCCCCCATTACATTCCACTGGTGAGGAGGAATGTAATATAATGAGGACAATAGCACAGAAGAAGTCAGTGAAAGTTTGGTCAGATGAGGCCAGTGAGAAGCTGAGGGACTGTTTCAGAACCACAGACTGGAGCATGTTCCAAAGCTCTCATGGTGATGACATCAACAGCTTGACTGAATGCGTCACTGGCTACATGAACTTCTGTGTGGAGAGCATTGTGCCAACACGACGGCTACGATGCTTTCCAAACAACCCCCCGGGTGACCCCTGAGCTGAAAGTCCTCCTGAACCAGAAGAAGAGGGCTTTCTACTCAGGGGACAGAGAGGAGCAGCGTAGAGCTCAGCGGAAGCTCCAGTGGAGGATCAGGGCAGCAAAGAAGGATTATGGGAAGAAGATGGAGGAGCAGCTGGCACAGAACAATGTCAGAGATGTGTGGAGAGGTCTGAAGAACATCTCCGGCTTCGGGCAGAGGACCAGCAGGGCTGCAGACGGTGACACCAAGTTTGCAGATGAGTTGAACAGGTTCTTCACCTGGTTTGACTCCCCTCATACTGGCCCCCTCCCCGTCCTGAACTCTCCACATGTCTCCAACCCCCAGCCCTCCAGAGATCTACCCCCCCCCCCACCGCCACCCTGACCAACCCCAACCCATCCACACCTTCGGTCCTGCCTTCCTCCCCCCTCACAGTCACACCAATGCAGGTCAGAGGTCAGCTGATGAGGCTGAAACAGAGGAAAGCCTCAGGACCGGACGGCATCATGGACTTTGTGGACTGGTGTGAGAAGAACCATCTGTGTTTAAACACCAGCAAATCCAAGGAGATGGTGATTGACTTCAGGAGAAGACCCCCACCTCACTCACCTGTGAACATCCAGGGGCAGGATATAGAAACTGTGGAGAGTTTCAAATACCTGGGTGTTCACGTCAACAATAAACTGGACTGGACACAACACCGACACTCTATACAAGAAGGGCCAGAGCTGCCTCCACCTCCTGAGGAGGCCGAGGTCTTTCGGTGTGAGCAGGTCTCTGCTTAAGACCCTTTATGACTCTGTGGTGACCTTAGCCCTCCTCCATGCTGTCGTCTGCTTGGCCCCTGGCAGCTCAGAGCGGGACAGAAAGAGGCTGAATAAGCTGGTGAGGAAGGCCACTTCTGTCCTGGGCTGCACTCTGGACTCGGCGAAGGAAGTGGCTGAGAGGAGGGTGTTGTCCAAGCTCACATCACAACACAACACAACACAACACCTTCCACCCCCTGCACCAGACTGTGGAGGAGCTGAGCAGCTCCTTTGGTGACAGACTTAGACATCCTGTCTGTAAAAAGGAGCGCTACCGCAGGTCACTCGTTCCTGCTGCTACCAGATTATACAATGCTACACTATAACTGTAACCATAACTGTAATAACTAATGTGCAATATACAAGTATAAGTATATCACCGTGAATGTAAATAAGACATCATCTGCCTGTTGTGATTTGTCTTGGATGAACCCAGAACACAGCACACACACACACAGAGCTGGTTTCCAGAGTTTATTGAAGCAGCAAGAAGTGGATGATGAAAGCCAGAGTCATTTACCAGACGGAGGTTGCAGGGATGCAGGAACTGGCCGACAGGAACAGACAGGAACGGGACCAGGAGAAGAACAAGAACGAGACAGGCATGGTGTACAGAGGACTGGAGACGAACCGGTAACCATGGACAAACTGAGGTGAGTTTATTTGGTGGAGTGAGCAGGTGGAATGAGTCCATGGTGATTTCAGCCTGACAGGTGTTCCTAATCAGGACTGCACTGGAGACGGAGCGAGAAATGCTCAGTTTGCAGCCTTCAGGCTGCATCATGACATTACCCCCCCCCCCCCCCTCAAAGTCGGCTTCCAGACGACCAATACCCTCCTTGCCTGGGCGGGTGGAGGGGGGTATCCGGATGTTGGGCAAAACCAAAACAAAAGCTGGAACCTATCGGGTGCAGAAACTCAGGAGCGCAGGATCCCTAGTCGGCGCAGGAACCAAGTGGATGCGGGGAAGGCGTCGGAACCCATAAGCGCTGGACCCTCTGTTAGCGCTGAAACATTGAGAGCGCTGGAACCTTTGAGAGCGCCGGAACCAGACGAACCAGAGGCGGGCGTCGCAACAGCGACCCCGGGGAGATGAACCAGAGGCGGGGCCTCGCAAACATTGATCCTAGCGAGGCGAACCAGGGGCGAGGCGTCTTAGTACAGCGACCCAGGCGAGACGAATCAGAAGCAAGGCGTCACAAAACAGCGACCCAGGCGAGACGAATCCAGAGTCCTGCCAGCTCCTGCACCAAGCTCTGTGTGTGACTGAGTTCATCCTTTGACCGGTTCGTTCTGTCATGATTTTGTCTTGGATGAACCCAGAACACAGCACAGACACACACACAGCTGGTTTCCAGAGTTTATTAAAGCAGCAAGAAGTGGATGATGAAAGCCAGAGTCATTTACCAGACAGGGGTTGCAGGGATGCAGGAACTGGCAGACAGGAACAGACAGGAACGGGACCAGGAGACGAACAGGAACGAGACAGGCATGGTGTACAGATGACTGGAGACGAGCCAGTAACCATGGACAAACTGAGGTGAGTTTATATGGTGGAGTGAGCAGGTGGAATGAGTCCATGGTGATTGCAGCCTGACAGGTGTTCCTAATCAGGACTGCACTGGAGACGGAGCGTGAAATGTTCAGTTTGCAGCCTTTAGACTGCATCATGATACTGCCCATTCCTATTTCTTTTTGTATTTTTATTCTTGTTTTTCTCTTTTTCTTTGATCCACTGTATATATGAAGATACACTGTATATAACTGATGCATCTTTCCTACTTTTGCACCTTCTTCTGATTATTGACTAATGAGCCGATGTGGCAGGTGAATTTATCAGATGAGATGATGCCTAAAGTGCCCTTTTGTCAGTGTTTTTTTTTGTGCGTGTTTGTTTGTGTGTGTGCATGTCCAAAATATTAATAATTTAGATCTACCGTGCCTCGCGCTGCCACTCTGCCCGGTCTGGCCTGCCCCTTTAAATCTGCAGCACAAGTGACTGTGCTCTGTGCTGTTTAACTCCACTGTCATTGGTTATACTGCTTTATATCCCGCCTTCCCTGTTTCTCCATCCATCCATTTTCCAAACCGCTTAATCCCTCATGGGGTCGCGGGGGTTGCTGGTGCCTATCTCCAGCGTTTACTGGGCGAGAGGCGGGGTACACCCTGGACAGGTCGCCAGTCTGTCGCAGGGCAACACAGAGACAAACAGGACAAACAACCATTCACACCTAAGGACAATTTGGAGAAGCCAACAGGGGGTTTTCAGGTGACGTCACGCTCAAGTGACTACTCAGCGCGTCCGCCATATTGGGTGGCAGTCGTTTCGCACCGTTGACCCTGCATTGTATGACGCCTCAGGCAGTATTGAAAGTGAACAATGGGGAAAACGTGTTTAATGGTTGGTTGCACGGCCCGTGGAGGTGGAGAACAACGCTCTTTCTATCGCCTACCAGTCGTAATCGTGAATCAATGTGAAAAAACAAAACAGCTATCTGAACAACGCCGTCACCTATGGCTGACACGGATATCCAGGTCCGATTTGGACGGTGTTAAGCTGGAATACGCCAGAGTCTGCGGTGCTCACTTTGTCACAGGTAATTAACTGTTAAGCATTTAAAACATGTAAGAATATATTAATAATAGGGCTTGGGCGTCATGTTGACTGCCTCCGCCGCCGCTACTCAGACTACTGCCTATGACTACCGCGTACTGTACTCCCTCTCAGCCGTGTTTTAATTTGATTAATTTCACCTTAACTTGATTTCAACCATGGTAAACCGTTGCTGTGTTGTGGGCTGTAACAGCGCAACACATGATCGCCGTGGGAAAAACAGAAAATGGGTTAACTTTCCACCGCTTTCCTGCCTGGAGGCGCAACCACGGAGTCGTCGGCTCGCTTGGATCGCGGCTGTAAGACGACCGATCATAACTTTCCACAGTATCCCGATGTCAATGAGAGTGTGTTCTAAACCTTTGAAACACATAGCAGCTAGTTAAAAGTCCATTACGTGCGTGAGTGGTTGTTAGCACTAACGGTTAGCATGTGCCAGAGCCCGTCTGAGCACAGCTTACCTTTGTACGAGTTACTGTGTTCCCACAGTTTGCTGGCTTTATGATCTGCAGCTCCTGAACCCATACATTCGTAAACTGCACATGAGACTCCAAGGACTTGTAGCTTTGGAACTTTCATTAAGTATAGGCGCTCACACCACAAACAAGGTAGCCGAAGACGTCTGATATGCAAAGTGACGTCCGCGCTGCTTCCGGGTTAAAAACGGTAAATACAACTTAATTTTGCACTGGTCATTGTACTGCTTAAATAATTAAAGCCGCGAGCGGCGTCGATCGGCCCTGCAGCCAAGCGCCTTTGCGCACCGCCGGCTGTCAGCCACCGCAGAAGCTGTCACGCATTTGCGTCGGATTGTTAACATTTTTACCATCTTATTAAAACTCACCCGTCCACATATGATGGCGATTTCCTTCATGTACATAACTTCTACATCTCGTACCCAACCAGATGTTAACTGGTTGTGAGCCGCTAGACCCTTGTAAGCTCTCATTTCCTCAAGACTGTGCAGAGGCTTTTCACTGAACACCAGGTAATGCACTATGTCGCCGTGCTCTACATTTGGCCAATCATCTGGATTACGGCTAAACAAGGCACAGTGGAGGGCAAAGGGGTCCATATGGTCGATCACGGAACATTTCCTCAGATATACGTCCTTATCTGGTGGCTCTAGCGTGCTGGCGTACTTATCCATTCGCGATATGATATGATAATATGCCACCCAAGATGGCGGACCGGAAACTGGCCAGTGACGTCACTGAAAACCCCCTATTAACCTAACTTCCCTCTTTCTGATTGGCTGTTTTCTGGTGCGTGCATGTGCGTGCTTGCTAGGAGCTCTAGATTTAAGTTTCAATTTATACTGGGATACTGTGGTTACCACAATTAATATTAGACTACAAAACTAGTCCCAGTTAAGAAACTAAATATTATCTGCACTAAAATAGAGGAAAGCTGCTGAGTGCAGTTCTTTAAAGAAGTAGGAGAGACTGTGTTTATTTGTGGAACTTGAGAAATGTAAGTAACCAACGTTAGCATCTCAAAATAGCATCCAATTCTGAAGTATAATACATTTATCAACAGAAATCTAATCTCTTTTATAATACTAAATATTCTGTGCCAGTCAGGAGTTCTGAAGACTGTTGGAAAGATGGAAAAGCAAAGACTATAGGATATTAAAAATTCAGAAGGTGAGGGTTTTCCTTTTACCAATATTTCGTTGCTATTATTGCTTAATGTTTTGTTGATCCTTTGATGCAGTTCTTTTTCTTTTGTTTTTTCCTCCCCCAGTGTCCTGTCTAGCAATGTGGCAATAAGAACTGATGTCTTAATGCCAAATAGAGCTCGACAGATTTTGCTTTCACAAGTGGAGCAAACAGCTTTCGCCATAATGCTCCGCTTGATTTGTGCATGTGAATAGCTTTATTGTGATTCCTGCAGGGAGAATTTCAAATTATATGGACACTACAATGGGAAAGTAGGAGAGTAAAGGAAGAAGAAGAGAAAAAAAAGAAAGAGAAGAGGTGAAAGAAAGAAGAGATAAAAGGGAAAAAATGATAAAACGTCCTCTGTCTGCTCCTTTGATGCAGTTCAAGTATAAATAGCAGGTGTTATTTCTTTTACATGATATACAGTATATGAACACTAGATGCCGCATAAACAACTGGTATATTTTGTTTAGACTTTTGCTTATTTATAATAGCATAATTAGGATTCCACAAAATGATAGTGCTATTTATTTCACTATTTCTACTTTTAGAATTACAATTCAGACAAATACAACCGAGGAACACCATTTCCATTGTTTTTGTTGCACAAAGGTTTTCACACTGTCCATTAGTAAATTAGTGCAAACCAGGGGTGGAGTTAGACATTCTCATCACCAGGGGCTTAGCCCATAAAATATTACTTCATTACGAGGGTAATTTGGTACACCAAAAAAGTAAAAATTATTTAATCTGTTCATGTGGTTGTAAAATTAATTTAACATAGGCCTTTACATATCTTACATTTTTATCTGCTGTTGCTTAATAGTCATACTAGTATATACCATCCATTTTCTAACCCGCTTAATCCCTCATGGGGTCACGGGGGTTGCTGGTGCCTATCTCCAGCATTCACTGGGCGAGAGGCAGGGTTCAGCCTGAACAGGTCGCCAGTCTGTCGCAGGGCTAATATATACCAATAGAATATTAATATTTTCTCGCTTGAATGATGAAATGGACAACCACTCATGTAACAATTCAGTTTTGCTGTCACCAAACTTACTCAAAGTACAGTATTGGGTCCTCAATGCCCCTAATGTATTAAGATTTACTGCACATTTAAACATTGACAACTCACTTTTGTTAGGGAAATAAGTAGTTGTCTGAGAGGATGTAGGTAAGGAGAAGTTGTTATCTACACTTCAGATATATGATGTAAGAAATGTGTTTGGAATGTTAAGATAAATTACATGAAATGGGCTACAGAGAGTAACTACAGCCAGTTAAACATTTGTTGAAGTTTGAATTTAATATTTGTAATGCTGTCAGTGTCAGTGACACTTTTACTTCCAGTGCAGAGTAAATACAAGAAAGTTACTTGCAGTCCCTTGAATGTATAATTTTGCTGTGTTTTATGATGCAGACAGATTATCTTAGATAAAAAAATAAGGGTGGGGTTTATCTCTGCACATTTCTATATCTTCAAAAGAAAATACAGGATATTTCTAGACAACAGACATATTTTGAATATATTTGGTTTAATTGCCATGTTTTTACCATCTGGCTCTGTTGCTGGTAAGTTCAAATGAAAACTTTTTCAAAGTGGGAAAAGGGTCCCAATTCAAAATTCATCAGATCGGACGCTGCTATATAATTTATAATAATAATTTAACTTTATTGATCTCACAAAGGAGTAATTCACTTCTGCATCTTTACCCATCCCCTCGGGGAGCAGTGGGCTGCCACTGTGCGGCACCAGGGGAGCAATCGGGGGTTAATGGTCTTGCTCAGGAACCCAGAGTGGTAGTCTGTGGGAGTTGAACTCAGAACATCTGGGACCCAAACTCAATGCTCTAACCACTAGGCCACCAGATTAACAAAAAACATCTAGTGTGTGTCGGATGGAGCAAGAAATACTGCTTTTCTCTTTAGACAGAAAAAACGCGTCCTGACCCTCAAGTCAAGCATAAAGAAATAGGAGCATGCACATTGCGTCGGACTAATAAAGCTTTGGGCCAATAGTGTCCCTAGGGTTAAAGTTCAAATCAAACCTACGCCCTTGATTCCATGTTACATTCTTTATAGTATGGGTTGGTACATTTCAACTAGTTGTATAGCAAGGTATGTTTCTGTATCATGTTTTAAATCCATACCCCATGTGCCCTATTTTAACTTTGAGCACCTGCCCCTCCAACGGTCTCTGCACGTCCCTGTATGTGTGTGTGTGTGTGTGTGTTATGCATAGAAAAGTCAATTGATTAAATCTAAACGTTGTGGTCTTCATTATTTAATAAAACCGTGTCACATGTGAACCTTTTAAGTTCTGGTATAGTAACAGATTAGGAACAGACGTTTTGGGGGAGAATGAAAGAGAAAGTTACTAATGTGGGGGAAAAAAGTCCTTGGACAATAAAGTAAAACTAGAACTGCAAGCAGCTATTAACGGGTTCCAAAGAGAAAACGAAAGAGATCATTGTGGATTTCAGGAAGAAATGGCCTCGCCATGCTCCACTTCTCATTACCATGCTCAGCTGTGGAGGTGGTCAGCAGCAATAAATTCCTCGGGGTGCACATAACACACAACCTCAGCTGGTCTGTGAACACCATGTCACTGGCGAAGAGGGCACAAAAGCGCTTGCACTTACGGCGGAAGATGAGGAGAGCCCACCTGCCCCCGCCCATCCTCACGACCTTCTACAGCAGCACCATAGAGAGCATTGTGACCAGCTGTTTGTCTGTGTGGTGTGGATGCTGCATCGCCTCTGACTTGAGGAACCTGAGGAGAGTGATGATGAGAGCAGAAGGGATCATCAGGGTACCCTAAGAGAGACTTAGGACCCACCTTATGTCAAAACTTAATTTATGGCCCTTATGAACTGTATATGACCTATTGATTTATGACACCTGTCACCCCCTTCCTTTCAAAAAATATGATTTATGATTTCCAGACCCCCCCCCCCCCCTTCCTGACCCCCTCCCCTTTTTATGACCCCTGTCACCCCCTTCCGGTCCCCCCTTCCGGACCCCCCTTCCTGACACCCCACCCTGCACACATACACACAAACTTCCGGCAGAAGTCCCACCCCCGGAAGTCCCCTTCAACCCGCCCAAGACCGCTTCTCTCATGATATAAACCCCTTTTCTCCAGCGTCCATAGTGAATGAATACTTTTCAACATGGCGTCTGGAAGAAGCACCTTTGAACCCGTCATCGCTGAGACACCCGTCACGATTTGCCATGATCAGAGCGATTTTTGGCGAGCTCAGCATACTCCTTACAAGGCTACGCTGTTTTTATGCAGAACTCAGAGGCCTCTGAGCCATCGTCTGCAAGAACAATGGTCTTTGGAGCCCTATGGAGCCCGCGGTAAATGGGGGTACGTCTTCAAATATGAATCCGGAGAAATGTACTTCTATCAAATGGATGATAAAGGTGACGAGCTGCAAACTATCCACTCCTTGGGGATGCTGACATCAAACGATTGGGCTGTTCTGAAACTCATCATGCTTCGCAGACTATGCTCTGAAGAAGCGAATGCGGCAGCAGGCCTTCGGTGAGACGAAAAACCAGCTTCATTCGACTAAATCCCCAAGAACCTATTTAGATTTCAACGCTGTTTCATGACTGCCGCAACTGGAAAGACATTTTGGGGGTCAAGAAAGCGCTCGCTTTTTAGACCCGCCCCTCACAATTTCCAATACCACCCCTTCAACGTTAACCACACCCTTCTCAGTATATAAATACAACCGGCCAGACCAATCGGGACTCCGTGCAACTTCGCTGACCGGACTTCTTACCAGCGAGAGCATCCTCACATCGCTAAAGAGAAACACCATGATCTGGTCCGGATCTCCCCCTGAAGGCCTCAACCTATACCGAGAGATCTTTGTTTTAAGGAGTAACAATTCGTAGCTTCCTACCTCGCCACCTCAGACGGCAACCCAGGATGAAGATTCACAAGCAGTGAATCTTCTGCCTCCCCAGCACTTTCCCAAGACTCAGAGCTCCCCTGCGGCCAAGGAGATCTGGTCTCACCGCCCCCATCGCAGCCTGAGGACACCCTGCCAGAAGGTGAGAGCCAGGGAGATCCAGTCTCACCGCCCCCATTGCCACCTGAGGATGCGCAAACCCCTGAGAGCCAGGGAGATCCGGCCTCACCGCCCCCATCGCAGCCTGAGGATGACTCAGAGCTCCCCAGCGGCCAAGGAGATCCGGCCTCACTGCCCCCATCGCAGCCTGAGGATGACTCAGAGCTCCCCAGCGACCAAGGAGATCCGGCCTCATCGCCCCCATCGCAGCCTGAGGACACCCTGCCAGACGGTGAGAGCGGTGCTGATGAAAACGATGGGTGGATTCGCTTCGGTTTCATCAGAGCGGTGAAAACTGTGGTGTACCATCTTTTGCACCAAGCCATCGGAAAATACATGCACGATAAATATTATGGATGCGTTAATCACCGTCCTAGAGAGACCATGAATGATTAGACCATATTGAGGACGGATTCTTTGAAAGCAATTACTATCGTATATTGCCGCTACTTTGTAATGAGCGTTTCATCGGAGCCATTCAACACTTTCTAGCCGCACGCAACATTCATCAAGACAACGGCATAGACAACGGCATAGTCTACGCCTTCGCACAGGCGTACCTGTATGAATTGACGCTGGTCAAGCAGGTGTATGAACCCATCAATGTTGCAATTGGTCACACCGTTGAAGAAAGCTCTGAATTTAGAGATCACGTGTGTGGGAAGGTATGGCTGAAGCAAAGTTAATGAAGCGTGTATATTACACACCTGCTCACCCAGGTTCTTTTGGCGGAGTAGATAGATTACAGAGGGCTATGCAGAGTGAAACCGGGAAAAAGGTTCCGACTGAAATGGTCCGAGACTTTTTATCAGAACAAGATGCATATTCTTTACATAAACCAGCAAGAATAAGATTTCCTAGAAATAGAGTGTTTGTCACAAGACCTCTAAAACAGTTTCAAGCATATCTTTGTGATATGCAGAGTTTGTCCAAAGAAAATGACGGTTACAATTATTTATTAACCGTTATCGACGTATTCTCCAAAAGAGCTTACGTCGGGGCTTTAAAAAGGAAAACTGCATCCGATGTCGTAACATCTTTCGAGTCTGTTTTAAAGGAGAGTGAGATTCCAAAGAGACTTCAAACTGACGACGGTAAAGAATTTTTCAACAAATCATTCAAAGTGTTAATGGATAAAAACGGAATTGAACATTGTTCCACGGCTAGTGAAATAAAAGCCTCGGTGGTTGAGAGGTTTAACCGTACGTTAAAATCAAGAATGTGGAGATATTTCACCGCAAACAACACGCTCCGATATGTAAACGTGCTTCAGGATCTGGTCAAAAGTTACAACCACAGCTATCATTCGAGTATTAAAATGGCCCCCGTCGAAGTCACCGCTAGTAACGTTTTTCAGGTGTTTCAGAATTTGTACGGGACTAATTCCAAACGCTGCACAAAACACAAGATAGCGTTTAAGCAGGGCGACCATGTCAGAATATCCAAAGTGCGTGGAGTGTTTGACAAAAAATATGAACAAAGTTTCACGGATGAAATATTTACAGTTACAGAAGTGATACAGCCATCTCCACCCGTCTTCAAACTGAAAGATTTAGACGGGAAGCCCGTCCGTGGCTCTTTTTACACTGAAGAGCTTCAAAAGGTGAAAATGTCAAAAAACAAAATGTATCAAGTGGATAAAATATTAGGCAGACGCACAATCCGGGGAGTCAGACAGGTCTTAGTTCACTGGAAAAATTGGCCGGAGAAATTCAACACCTGGGTGAAAGCCGATGACCTGCGTGATGTATAAAACAAGGTGCTGCTCTCCGGAGGGCTGACATTGCACCATGGATCGCATGGCCAAGGACCAAGGGTTTCATCTGATGCTACCATCCAATGCAAGCGTTGACGTTTTTAAGGATAATAGCATATCTAGTTTCCTGGTGGATTTAGCCTAACCTATTAATTTACAAGCTCAGTGGCAAGTGACTTTGACGGAGGTTTCATACCTTCACACATGGCATAACGTCCCCTCAGAAAATGCTTATTTTGAATGGCGGAAAGTGGACGAGGAAAAAGTTAGCACGTACAGATTGGAAACGGATACTACCCTAATTTGAATCAGCTTATCACAGAGATTGAAGCCCATCTGAGAAAGATAGATTCTGATATTTATTTCAAAGTTAACCGCACAGCCAACATACTCTAATTTCAAGCCGGAGCTCAGAACCACCTACGCTTCCCCGCTCCAATCGCATACATGCTTGGAATAGAACCCGGAAAATGGGTCAAATTCGACCACTGGTACGCCCCTAATCCAATAGCTTTTAGAGCTGGATTCTACCACCTCTATTTCTACAGCGACGTTGTTGCCTCACAGATGGTGGGTGATATTCATGCACCGCTATTGCGAACCGTCCAGGTCCAAGGCGTTTTTGGAGATATTATCACACAAACATTCCATAAACCCTACTATATCCCCGTCGCCAAGAGACACATTGAAAATATCCAAGTTGAAATAAAAACGGATCAGAACACCCCGGTGGAACTTACATACGGTTCCACCGGGGTGAAGCTGCATTTCAGACCTGCGACCTCACACCAAACGTTTAGATGAAAATGGATTATGCATATAAAAACACAGAACTGCGGCTGGAATCACTCATAGCAGTGCCACCAGTCGTATAAGCAACGCTTAAGCGCTGTAAAACGTGGGAAGGAAAAAAATAAATAAAAAAATCAAGAAAACGTGGTTTTCCTGAGAGAGGACCCACACCATTTCGTCTCCTATTACCAAAGCCAGATTGGGGGCGCTCTTCCAGGTTTCTATGGTGCTCCCGTTATGTACAGGCGGGGGATTGGATCCATATTTTCAAAACTATTTTGTTTCGTACTTTTTGGACTCTTACGGATTCAGTCCTAATTCTGAATTTTATCCACCAAGCATAGTGACATTTTTGAAAGATAGATCCTCGAAAATATTGTATCATAATCGTCAACTTCAAGACACTCTATCCGTCGTGTGCGGTCATCATTGTGTTTATTATCTGTGTCATAAAGCCTGCGGGCTTTCAGTGCATGACATATTGGCTACCTACCACAATGGTGTTTATAAAAATAATGTCATGGTATATGATTTTGTGAAAAAATATCAGCATTGTATCAAGAATAGTGCTCGTTTAATCACGGAACCTGCTCTTTACAAATGTTTAAAGATTGTTACAAGCTGTAATTGTCTAAAATAAAAACACTGTGTCATGGTTGAGTTTTGGTTTGGCTTTGTTTTTCTGTTACTTTCATTTTTTCATCTCTTTTGGGTTAGGTTTGACTTTATTTATTGTTAGTTTTCAGTCATCAGTTATATTCTGTCAATTTTCACTTCACCTCCTCAGCAGTCAGTCACACCTGATAATCATTTACCAGTTAATTAGTCAGACCCTTGTTTCACCTGTTAGTGCTCTATTTAAACCTCCCTCTGTCTTCAGTTCAGCACTGGGCCGTCATCATTCCACACCTCTCCATGCCAGTCCCCGTTTTGCCTTGGAAGCTTTGTTTTGCTCCTGTTGTTAAGGTTAGTCCTGCCAGTCACTCTAAAGACTGTTTGTTCACTGTTTGTTCCTGGAGAGGTTCTGCTCTGTGTCCTGGTGTCTCCAGAGAACTGCTAACTGGACTAGCCATCCTGGAAAGGCTCTGCTCTGTGCCCTGGTGTCTCTCAAGTTCTGCTAACCCGACTAGCCGCCCTGGAGAAGCTCTGCTCTGTGCCCTGGTGTCTCTCAAGTTCTGCTAACCTGACTAGCCGCCCTGGAGAAGCTCAGCTCTGTGCCCTGGTGTCTCTCAAGTTCTGCTAACCTGACTAGCCGCCCTGGTGAAGCTCAGCTCTGTGCCCTGGTGTCTCCAATGAACTGCTAACCTGAGTGCTATGAGGCTTGCTAGCCGAGCAGCACCTAGCAAGTGTGGACTCTCTGTCTCCGGGCCGTCAGCTCCTGTCATCACATTCATCCCTGACCTTCTGCAGTCCTGAACCTCCGGTCTTCATCACTCACCACCCAGCATACTTCCTTCAATAAAAACTCAAACTTTTAGTCCCGTGTGTGCGTCCTGAGTTCATCGGTAAACAAAACCCTGACACACTGTACGCATGAATAATTTTAAACATTAAAGTTTTCTTTGGGTGAAAACGTCTTCATGAGAGGTGAGGAGTGAGATGAGCGGCTGAGATCTCGCGAGAGCTGTGCGTAAGTATAATGGAGGCGTTCATGTAATTCAAATCAAACAAGCTAAGGTAAGAACGAACCAATAACTAAAAATAATACAAAGTTAAAGCCCAAACATTTACAACTGTCTTATTTTCTACGAGGGAACAAACTGGACGAAGAGACCGTGACGAGCCTGGAGTGCTACCTGGACGAGTGTTTTGATAGCATCGTGATGGGGAAGGCCCAGAAGCCTACAGCTGCTAGCACACCGTCACTTAAGCGCACTCGTTCTAATTCCACCAGTGCTTCTTCTTCCACTTTATCCCCAGACAGGAACTTCAGCGACATCTTGGAATCCATCGACAAGAAGCTTACCAGCCTTGATGCGCGTCTCGCCTTGGTAGAGGTTCTACACAAGGAGTTTCAGTCTCTGAGAGAATCGGTGGAGTTTAGCCAAGCCCAGCTAACAGCTATGGCCGCCGAGAACGACGCGCTGAGGGAGAAGGTTACGGAGCTGACCGAAGGGATTATCCAGCTTTCCGGCGAAAATAAGAAAATGAAGGAATCCATTCTGGACATACAGTCGCGAAGTATGAGAGATAATCTCGTCTTTGCAGGCATTCAGGAGCAGCAGGGAGAGATAGCAGAAGAAACGGTCCGGAACTTTCTCCAGCAGAAGCTAAAAATCCCGGCGGATCAGGTAAAAAACATCACTTTTCATCGAGTCCACCGGCTCGGAGGTAAGAAACCCGACAAAACCCGTCCTCGCCCGATCATAGCTAAATTTGAGCATTATAAACAAAAAGAATTCGTTAGAAGTTGCGGCAGGGAACTGAGAGGGACAGACTTTAGTGTTAATGATCAGTTTCCTAAGGAAATCCTAGATCGCAGGCGAGTGCTGTTCCCAATCAGGAAGAAATACATGATGGACGGCGTTAAAGCCACCATATCGGTTGACAGACTTTATATTAATGGACAGTTGTTCAGGGATCAGAAGATCACCCCTTGGCTTTATTAGTTACACCACAGGTGGACTTAAAGCATGTTTCAATGATTTAAAATAAATAAATAAAATAAATAAATAAATAAGACGCACAGATCGGTACACAGTGATAAATTAAATACACGCACAGCTAAAGAGTACGTTGGTATGGTTGGTGTTCACGGTTGGGTACAGAAGGCACGGGCTATGGTTTATCCCTTTACACACTCTCTTACTCTTTGCACTTTTTTATTTTTTTGTGTATTTCTATCTTATCTGTCTGCTTCTTTCCTGAACATCAGTCAATCACAAGCACATCATATGATGCTACCTGGGTCTATGTATGACTATTCTCTCAAGGGCATGCACCTTCTAACTTCTCACTCACATCTATGGCGAATGTAAAGTTTGTGACATGGAATGTGCATGGGGCTGGCACCAGAGAGAAAAAAATGAAGATCATTAACCAGCTTACTAGATTAAAGGCAGATGTTGTATTATTGCAAGAAACCCACAAATCAGCTACAAATGCAAGTGAGCTTAATTCACCTGAGTTCCCTAATGTGTTTGCGGCCTGCTATAACTCTAGACAGAGAGGTGTAGCAATCTTAATCCACAAAAGCGTTAGTTTTAAAATATTAGATAAAACTATAGATCCTGAAGGTAGATACATAATAATTAAAATAGCTATCCATAACCAGAAGCTATGTATTGTCAGTATATATGGTCCAAATGTTGATGACCCCTCTTTTTTCCACCAATTCTTCCTTGCACTTTCAAAACACGGGGATTGTTCACTAATTATAGGAGGTGACTTCAACTTTGGTTTAAATAACGATATAGACAGGTTGAATAAAACAGGGACTCAGCGTAGTTGGCAGTCAGTAAATGTAGTCAAACAATACATGAGTGATTTTGGTCTTTGCGATGCATGGCGTTCTCTTCATCCTATTAGTAAAGAATACACTTTTTTCTCAAATGTTCACCATTCGCACTCTCGTCTGGACTACTTTCTTATAAGTAGCTCACTGCTGTCGGTCGTTTCAGAGACGGTAATTCATCCTATTGCTATCAGTGATCACGCTCCTGTTACTCTCACCTTAATTAATAAAAAAATAACCACACAAAACAAAAGCTGGAGATTTAATACATCACTGCTTAAAGATGAAGAATTTATAAAATTCATTAAAGAACAGTGGGCTTCATACTTAGAATACAATGATCAACCAGGTACATCGGCATCGATATTGTGGGAAGCTGGAAAAGCAGTGATGAGAGGTAAAATAATTTCTTTCTCATCTCATAAAAAGAAAAAAGAAAACAAAAAGATTCAGGAATTAGAAGAAAAACTTAAGTTACTAGATTTATCTCAAGAAGAAGGGAAGTTAGGTAAAATCCGTGAAGTAAAATTAGAATTAAACCACTATATTGAAAAGCAAAATAGATTTCTAATACAAAGGCTCCGAATAGAAAATTTTGAACATGGCAATAAGTCAGGAAGCTTTCTAGCTAATCAGCTTAAAATAAATAAGGAGAAAACTACTATATTTGCAGTTACAGATTCAACTGGTAATACAGTAAGTGAACCAGAGTGTATAAATAATACCTTCCGCGATTTCTACAAATCTTTATACACACCACAGATAAATCCATCAGAGAAGGATATTAAGCAATTTCTGGATAAAATTACACTTCCTAAATTATCAGATAACCAAAGAATGACACTGGATTCCCCGCTGACAACAGCTGAAACCCAGGAAGCTCTTAAAAGCATGCCTAATAAAAAGGCTCCAGGTCCAGATGGATTCCCCACTGAGTTTTATAAAGAGTTCTGGAATATTCTAGCCCCAACGTTCCACAGAATGTTGCAGGAAATACAGGAAAAAGGTAGATTTCCAGCTAATATGAACTCTGCCACCATCAGCCTTCTGCTCAAGCCAGACAAAGATCCTGTGTTGCCCACTAGTTATCGTCCCATATCCTTAATTAATGTGGATATTAAGATAATCTGTAAAGCTTTAGCAAAAAGATTAGACAAAGTAACTCCTCTCATAATACATCCAGATCAAACTGGTTTCATCAGAGGAAGGCAGTCATCCACAAATACACGCCGATTACTTAATTTAATTGATTATTCCTACAGTAAAAATATTAAAACCAATATATTGTCTTTAGACGCAGAAAAAGCATTTGATAGAGTAAATTGGAAATTTTTATTCGCTACTCTTCATAAATTCGGTTTTGGCGATTTATTCATAAACTGGTTAAAAATTCTATACAATTCTCCAACAGCCTGTGTCAGGACAAATAATCAAATATCTTCCAGTTTTTGTCTACAGAGGGGCACCAGGCAAGGATGCCCTCTTTCTCCATCACTTTTTGCCATCTTTATAGAACCTCTAGCAGCAACTATCAGACAAACAAAAGCTGTAAAAGGTATAAAATGCATGAAAATAGAGCACAAGATTAGTCTGTACGCGGATGATGTATTACTTTATCTCCAGCATTCAAATAATTCTCTTTTACAAGTAATTAGAATACTAGAATCTTTCTCCAAAGTATCAGATTACTCGTTAAACTGGTCTAAATCTACGGTACTGTCAATTAATTGCTCTCTCGAAAACTCCCTAAATTTACAAATGCAATCAGGGAAATATTAAATATTTAGGTATTACTGTGTCGAATAAATTAACAGATTTACTTAAACTTAACCATGCCCCACTTTTAAACAGGATAGAAGAGGACCTTGAAAGATGGAAATCGCTTCCAATCACACTTATGGGTAGGGTAGCTTCAATAAAAATGATGGTCCTACCTAGAATTAATTATTTATTTTCAATGGTCCCCAATAAACCATCATCTGACTGGTTTAAATCTCTAGACTCTGCCATTTCTAGATTTCTTTGGAAAGATAAACCCCCACGTATTAGCTTAAAGACAATACAGAAGACTAAAGACAGGGGAGGATTAGATCTGCCTAACTTCCATAACTATTACTTAGCAAATAGGCTACAATACATCTCTAAATGGATAAAAAATAGTCTTTTAGATGAGCCTTGGTTAGATATAGAACAGGAAATGTGCAATAATATCATGATTTCAGATCTGCCGTTTATAAGCTCAAATATAAAACGGCATACATGCTTCAAATATATCAACATTAGTTCTACTCTGACAGCATGGTGGGAGTTCCTCAAAATGACAAAGTCATCCCTTATCCCATGCAGTCGTACACCTATCTGGAATAACCCTGATATCCTACAAAATAATAAAATGATAAACTTTACATACTGGAAGAATAAAGGTATTAAGGTATTGGGGGGGGTTGACGTTTTGGTGGGCTTGTGTCCGGCCCCCTGACCCGGTCCTGGTCTGTGTCGTCTTCCGGTGCGGGTTTCACCTGGGGGGTGGGGTTGGGGTGGCTCGTGCGGGCCGGCTGGCCGGGGTCCCCCCCTCTTATTATTATTATTATTATTATTATTATTATTATTATTATTATTATTATTTATTTATTTATTTATTTATTTATTTATTTAGTTTAAGTAGGCTTGATGGGTGGGCTGGGGGGGGGCTTAGGTGTTGGTCCTGGTGGGTGGTTGGCTGGCGGGCCCTGCGGCCTCTCCCTGGCCCCCGGGCTACGGTGGTGCCGCTGGCGAGGCCCCCTTCTCTAGGTGGGGCTTTCGGGGAGTGGGGGTGCCTATTGGAGTCAGTAGGGGAGCTGGCTCCCTGGGTTGGCTTCCCAGTCATTTGCTCCCCATCCCCGGACTCCTCCCTCTGCCTGCTCCATCACGCCGCCACACATGCAGGTCATGAGGGAGGGGGCGTTACTGGAGGTTGCCACTTTCTGGTGACGCCCCTCTCCCCAATTTTATTTTGCATCTTAGACACTTTCACTTCGAACATTTTTCACATCACACACTCATATAGGCCATGGTAGGGGGGGGTGGGGGGAAGACGTCTGGGAGGGGGCTTATGTTGTGTGGGCCTCACCTCGGACGGCCCCCTTCACCTCCTCTCCCACTTAGACATTGAGGGTTCTGGGCAGTCACACGGAAGGGGTGCGCTGGCAACAGCTACCTTCCGAAAGGGGGGTGGGCTGTGCCGTGCATCCCCTTCGGCGCTCCCAGTTTTTAAACGCACTTGAGAACAACATGCAACAACACATTTGAGCAGGCGTAGGGAGGGTCGGGGTCTTCTGCACACCCCCGTTCTCCGATGGAGGCAAGGAGTCTGGGGCCTGGAGGAGGTGCGGGCCACTGTGTCCGGGGTCTTGGCGGGGGGCTGCGGTGTGCAGTCAGCGGCCTACCAGGTCTGGGGCTGATGCCTCCGCTCCCCCCAGGGGGCGGGGGGCAGGGATGGCAAGGGTAAGGTGGGGGGAGGGAGTGGGTTTATTAGGTATTTAGGGGGAGGGGGGGGCTCTGGCCGGGTGGCTCGTGCGGGTCGTGTTGGCCCGCCCTCTTGGGGGGGCCCGGTCCGGGGGGCGTCTGGTCGGGGGCCGGGGCCGGGGGTCGGGCACAAGCAGTCGTATAGTCGATTTGGGGTGTCCCCCCCCCCCCTTTGGTCAGTGTTGGATGTGAGTGTTATGTGGGAATGTGTGTACAGCGTCTTTTTTTTTTTTTTTTTTTTTTTTTTTTTCTGTGTGTGGCGAGTGGGGCACAAGGGAGGGATGGGGTGAATGAGTTTTTTTTTTTTTTTTTTTTTTTTTTTTTTTTTTTTTTTTTTTCCAGGTATGGGTGTGGTCCGCTCCCTCTCCCAAGAACATCTCAAGTCTCCGATAGGTGCGGAGCCCATCCCCCCACGTCCTGCCCTCCTCCACTTCGTTGGCGGGCGCCTTGGCCCCCTGGCGCATTAGTTGGCTTCGGGTTTGGGGCGGGTTCCCGGGCGTGCGCCGGCCCGCTCCTGGCGGCCTCTTCGCGGGGCCTGGCCCCCCGGGGGGCGGCCGGGGCCCTCGTCGCGGGGGCGGGGCGCCCCTGGGGCCTCTGGCCCTCAGGGCCCATGGCCGGGACCACTTCAGCGGGGCTGGCTGCCGGCGGAGCCCACGGGCTCGTCTCCGCGGCTCTTGAGGGCGTCGGCATTGCGGTGGCTGGGGGATTTCCTCGGGGTCGTCTCTGCTCCTTCCTTGGGGGGGGGGTTGCAGATATCCTGTGTCGGCCCCTCCTGGGCGACCTGCTTTAGGGACCCCTTTGGGAGTCCGGGGTTACGGGTCCCCTGACGCCTGCCTCTGTGCTCGGGGAAGGTGGGTCTTTGGTTCTCCACAATCACTATCAAGCTATTTCTGGATAATCTTCACCTAAACTAGACCACTTTCACATCTCCCACTGGTGCTGGGTCCCAGGTATTAAGTGTTCACTTATATACAGTAATCTTATAATTTATTTATTTATTTATTTATGTTGTGTCACTTTCTTTTTTCAAATATCACATTACACATGTCAGCTTACATAATAATATATATGATTTAGTAATGGCATCTAGGTGTTATTAGAGTGTATCTGTTGCTTTATGTCTGTTGGTTGTGCTGTTCTTTTTGTGTCTCTTTCCAGGTGATGGAGCAGACAGAGGACATTTTATCATTCTCTTCCTTTTATCTCCTCTTTCTTTCACCTCTACTCTTTTTTTTTCTTTTCTTTCACTTTTTGTTCTTCCTTTACTCTCCCATTGTCATGTCCATATAATTTGAAATTCTCCTTGCAGGAATCATAATAAAGCTATTTACAAGCATAAATCAAGTGGAGCACTATGGCGAAAGCTGTTTGCTCCACTTGTAAAAGCAAAATCTGTCGAGCTCCATCTGGCATTGAGATATCAATTCCTATTGCCATAGTGCTAGACAGGACACTGGGTAAAAAAAAAAAAAAAAAAAAAAAAAAAAAAAAAGTTTTCTTTATTACAAATTAATTTCTCCAGTTTTTATTTCATACAGACTTTTAGGGTGAAAATTTCAACCATGCAGGGGTTTTGTTGAGTCTTTTGCTTCGAGCACGCTCGTTGTCAGGGGTTGGATGTTCAAACTCTAACCCCGAGAATTTAGGGGACAACACGATCTTTCCTTTTCGTTTCCTGACAGGTTTATCTTTGTTCTTCTCCGGTACACCCGTTTCAGTCAGGCGTCAGTATTGCTCTCGGGCCTGTGGATTGCTGACTGATGACACGGGGATGTTTAACTCCTTCAGGGTGGCCATGAAAGGTTTCCAGCCTACAGGTTCCTGGGTCTGTGTTTCCCTCTTAAACGGGAGCAGAAGGTTTTTGAGCAAATCGACCAAATGTGAACCCCTCATCACACGATCTTGATAAACAAATTTGCCCTTGGACATCCAACTACCGCCACTTTCGGATAACCTTTTCAATATGTATTTAGCATTTTTGCGATCTCTGTTAGGTAGAGCTTTTAGAACTTCGTAAGCGGTTTCATCCAATTCAACAGGAGAGGGTGTAGAAGTAGTAGAATCAGAGTCCGCCTCACCATCATTATTTTCAGGCACAGGGTCACGTTGCATAGTTAAAGTCACTCCGGGTTCCTCAAACTGACCTTGTTTCATTAGAGTCAGATATCTCTGCAGCAGAGCGTTGTACCTTTTAATTTTTTCATAAGAACTTTTCATAAGAACGGTTCATTCAGTATCTCCCTCATTTTACAATTCAAATCCTCCTCAGCGGTCTGTCTGATGGAAGGGTCCGACGGGGTCAAACGTTTGAACTGATGGGGGGCTCCGATTAAAGGGGTGACGGCAGTCAGCAGAGGAAGAATAAAACCGCCTGTTTGATTTTTCAAAACCAACTGCTTGCGTTCTTTTATCAGCCAGCAGTCTGATGATCTTTTTATGCTTTTCCAATTTTTTATGTTGAGAAGGAGATACTTTTACGTTACTTTTTAAGATATTGAGAGCTATCTCACACAGGGCTTTGAGAAAGTCGGGTGAGCAGTGGGTTAGAATGTCTCTACGTTTCTGTAGCGTCGCTTGACAGAGCGCTCTGAATAAGGGAACGTTCCTTCTTATGTGAGCTGACATGATAAATTAATTAATTCAATTTCGGTAAATAGAGAGCTGGCCGCTGACCTGAGAGCATTCCAGTTCTCAGTCTGAAACGATCTGGACAAGTGGAAGTCAGATCCACGATTAAATACCCGTGAGGTTCTCTGGTGGCGTCTTGAAAACTCTCCATAAAGAAAGTTTTCTCTGACGGAAATATTTGACGGGCTAATATATTCAGCTGCAGTTTATCTCTGGGGTTCTTAAACAACACCATATAATTAGCGTTTAAACTAATGGTACGACTATACTTCCCTTTATGAAAACTATTCTGAGTTAACATTATAACACTGGAAAATCACATCGTCTAAAATAACCAAAAGATTTTGATCAGGAGGAAACAGATTTTCATCATCAAAAGAATCAGGTAGTCCTTCGATGAATTTAATCTTTTTATTTATTTTTTGCAATTCAGAATACATAATTTGGAAACAGGTGTAAATCCAGACTATATTTTCAGGAACAGCATCCATTACATGGCTACAATTTTGCAAAACACTTTTAACAAAAAAAAGATTTACCACAACCACTCAGCCCTGCTATTAGGAGTGAAAAGGGAGTTTTGAATCTAGGGTCAAATTCGACCTCCTGTGTTTCACGGGAGAGAGACATTTTATTTATTTTTTTTATATTTATTTTTCTCAGTTAACCTTTAATAACCAAACGGAAGAGTTGTACCATCAGAAAAAAGCCTTCTCTTGTCATACACCACGCGGAGGTTTTTCTGAAATGTGGCCTTTTGAAGCTGGAAGTTTCTTTTATGCCTTCTGATGGTGTGTTGTGGAGCTTGTAAAACATCCCCTGTAGAACCTTGCAAATAACCTTCAACCAGCTCTTTCACGCTGTCAAAATTCACTTTCTCACTGCATTCACGAGTCAGAGTGATACCTTTAAACTTCATCACAATCCGTTTCTGGATTCTGGTCTGGTAAGCGTAGCTTTTTGGGCCTGCGGAAACAAATTCCTGTATCGAGTCACCTGTAAGTTCATCAGTCAAGTCACCAAGTAAATGCCCCAGCTCGAGGGAGGTCTGACCCGGTTTAACCACGTAGATCAGACTGTCCGTGTCAATGTACAAAACACGCTGTTTAAGTCTTTCGAGACAGGTGTACAATTTCAGACGCACGTGGGCAGTTGTATAATGTCATTACGGGAGGTTAGAGGTATAACAGATTCTGCCAAATCAGCCAGAACATCATAAACTTGTGTGTAAAATTCGTCGGGGTTAGGAATCTCCCCAGGCTGCAAAGCGGTGATGTTTAAAGAGCGTCTTATTTCTGTGACGTTGAAGCGGTCACGCTGGACGCTGGATGTAGAGGACTGCTGAGTATGCTCAGAGCTGTTTACAGCTGACTGGCTGGTGCAGGGTTGATCCTGTAGGCCATGCATGTCTGGCAGTTGATGCGTGCTGGAGGTGGAGTTTTGCAAAACTGTATTAGAAGAACCAGACGGATTATGATTTTCTACAACAGTTTGATTTAAACTACCCCCATGCTGCTGCTGCTGCTGCAGGTGGTGGTGGTGATGAGGAGACTTTTCGCCTGCAGGATTAGGGTTAAACGGCTGAGAGGAGGATGAATTTAATTGATGGAGGGCTTGTTCTAGCAATGATAAACGCTCAACATTCCAACCCTGGCCGGTGTGAACCTGTTGTCTACCCGGTGAACTATTACCTTCATGTAAATTAGCAGCCCCAGACGTATCCTGAACAGGTATATGTTGAAGCTCGTTAACCATTTGCGTGATTTCATTTAAAACATCTGTAACTTGCATCTCAAAGTGTAGCGAATCATTTTCCGGGGAGGAGGGTTGAGAAAATGAAACGTTTAATTGTTGGAGGGCTTGTTCTAACCGAGAGGGTGACACATTAGGTAGATTCAGAACCCCAGACGTATCATGAACAGGTATATTTTGTAATTCGTTTACAGCTTTCAACATTTCATTTAAAGCATCTCTCATTTACTGGCTCCCCATTTTTACAGAGGTCACAATTTTACTTGATTACACTGAGTGCAGTCTTGATGACTGGAACAGCTGGTCGAGCAGGATCTGGCAGGATGTCACAAGTTCTCCAGCCTGCATGCGGTAAAGCTGTGCTCCGTCTCCTGACGACGGAATTTGCTCAACAATCGCTGAGGTTTCTGTGATACAAATAAAAAAATATATAGAATATAATTAGATTTTTAATGTAATCAGGTTGAATACATTTAATATATCACAAACTAGGGCTGCACAGTGGCGCAGTGGGTAGCGCTGTTGCCTTGCAGCAAGAAGGTCCTGGGTTCGAGTACACCCCTGGGTCTTTCTGCATGGAGTTTGCATGTTCTCCCTGTGCATGCGTGGGTTCTCTCTGGGTACTCCGGCTTCCTCCCACAGACCAAAAACATGACTGTTAGGTTAATTGGCTTCTCCAAATTGTCCTTAGGTGTGAATGGTTGTTTGTCCTGTTTGTCTCTCTGTGTTGCCCTGCGACAGACTGGCGACCTGTCCAGGGTGTACCCCGCTTCTCGCCCGGTGAACGCTGGAGATAGGCACCAGCGACCCCATGAGGGATTAAGCGGTTTGGAAAATGGAAAATGGATATCACAAACTAATTCTATGAACGTTTTGAAATTAAATAATACCCAGAATAATCGTTTTCACTGCACGAGCTTTGGTGAATATTCGACCGATGTCTTGTTGCAGCTTCAGGACAGATGAACGGAGGTTGATCAAGCAAGGATGTCTCTGTTCACTTGCTGTACGATGCAATGCAGGCGGCCGGAACAGTTGATCCAGTTGGATCTGGCAGGATCTCACAAGTTCTCCAGCCTGCATGCAGTAGAGCTGTGCTCTCTCTCCTGACGACGGAATTTGTTCAATAACCGTTAAGGTTTCTGTGATACAAATAAAAAATAGAATATCATTAAGATTTTTAACATAATCAGGATTGAATACATTTAATATATCACAAACTAATTCTATGAACGCTTTGAAATTAAGTAATACCCAGAATAATTCTTTTCACGGCACAAGCTTTGGTCCGGCCGATTTGTTGTTGGAGTTTCAGGACAGATGAACAGAGGTTGATCAAGCGAGGGGTGGCTCGAGTTACTGCAAACATGAACATAAAGAATAAATTAATAAATAAATAAATTATAACTACAGAATAAAAATAACAATGACCAATTGAGGGCTTACAGCTGGGCCATCATTTCGCTAGCGTCACGGGGAAACCCGGAAACAGTCTACATAGCAAGCAAGCTTGCAATCTAAGAGCTAAAAAAGTAGCTATTGGTTGTAGATAAAAATAAAACATTTAAACGTTTACTCACGGGCGAAAATGCGGTTATACTTCTGGGATTTAGTCACTCCATCGCGATGTATCTCCGCTGTCGCTGTGTATGTTGACGTTCCGTAAGACATGTTGTAGCAATCAGCTATGTGTCGCGTTCAGACTAGATTGAGACTGATAGTTTTTTAAAAAGTTCTTTAAAGGTAAACCCGCCCGCCTCCTAAGGGGGTGTCGCAGGCGTCCAGAATTGCAGATCAATGGCGCCTGTATGCTTTGTTGAAGAGGTGTAACGCAGCAGGGGCTGGGTGGAAACCGTTTGATCCTTACTATGGCGGATGTTTCGCCCAGCGTCTAAAAAGTCTGATCTTATTTTATTTCCTGGGCGCATAGTATGCTGATATGCAGATTGATACGCAACGCGGTGGGGCGCAGTCTATTCTCCCACCTGTCCTATTGTAAGAACCCGCGCTGTATACCTAAAAGGTGTCAGCAGAGTCGCGTCTCGCGCCACGCAATTGTCGGACTCAATTTTATTGCTAGAACTGATGTTTCTAACAGACACCTGGCCCGGCAGCGGAGCGGTGGAAACCGTTTTAATTCTAAGAACACGGTGAAGTGTCCTGCTGGGTTTTACAGGTCTGATTGAATAAGGTTCAGACACATCGACGCCTCGAATAAGCACATTGAGGTTATAGTTTTAACAAACTGCCCCCCTAGACAGACAGACCTGCTCAAACTTACATATAGGGGGGAGAATGAATTGAAGAGAAACCCAATAATTTTATTTATTTAGCCTCATTTTTGTTTTCCGTCGTTCTGTGAGCTACAGATTTATGTGTATAATCTGTTTATTGTCATCAACCACAGCCCTTCAGTGTCAAGAGACAAGTTGTAATGCTAAAGAGCAAAGTTTCCTATCCTGCAAAAGCAGAGTATAAGTCTGAAGGTTTATACAACTAAAGTTACACATTTGATTGTAAGTAACCCTACAATAAGCACATTTCTTGACCATCCCCATATGAATTAAAGAAAAATTAAATATAGAAAATAATAATTAAATAAATAGGCAAATAAATACTTTGCATCATTATCTGGCATTACCAATGTTGTTGAACTTTTATTATCCTTTTAAAAAAATACATAAGGTAATGCGTTTTTTAACGAAAAGGAGGAGGGATATAAGGCCTAACAGAAAAGCTCATGAAGCAAATCTTTACCTTATCAGGAAGAACGCCACCTTGAAACTACAGAAGTTCTGAGAGACTCTCTATTTGAATCTGAATCTCAAGCATACTTCTTGGTAGTTGCAAAGAAAACACATCATCTATCATTACCGAAACTAATAAAGGACTTATTATACTTCCCTGTGGAGTACCATTTTCAACAATATTTTTCTCAGAATGATAATTACCTATTTGAAAATGTATTTATCTTTTAGTTAGAAAATCTTTGATCCACTGACACATCCTACCTGTAATACCCATCTTTAGAATTTTAATTAATAAACCTTTTCACAACATATCATATGCATTTTCAATATCAAAAAACACTGCTACAATACTTTATTAGAGAGACATAGGAGACACCTTCTGTCACTTTTTAATCTGAGTTTGATGGATTAAAAGGGGCGGGGCGATTAAAAAGGGGCGGGACTTATTTTTTAATTGACCTCTAATGACGTAATAATTAATTGATATAAAATTTATATTAAACGATATCAAATTTATATTTAACGATATAAAGTTTATATTAAACGATATAAAATTTATATTAAACGATATAAAGATTTATTCTTATCTTAAGCAATAATTAATCGATATAAAATTTATATTACCGGAAGTCCCGCCTATATGACATTATTAATATAAACCATTAATTTTACTATATTGATTATTTAATTCCTTTAATACATCCAATTATTTAATTCATTTATACAAATTGATCGAGTTGATGGCCCCATCCCCCACTTCCGAATTTCACACCCATCCCCCACCCATTTCCGGACCCATCCCCCACTTCCGAAATTCACACCCCTCCCCCACTTCCAGAAAGCGGAAGTCCCGCCCACCCCCTCACCCCGCCCCCGATCGCTTCTCTCATTGTATAAGGCCCTTTCTCAAGACTCGATAGCGATTGAACCCTTTTCAACATGGCGTCCGAAACAACCAAGCTCCAATCTATTATTTCTGACACACCCGTCACGATCTACAACTATGAGAGCGGTGTCGGGCAAGCTCAGCAGACCCCTCGCAAGGCTACACTGTCTCTATGCAGAACTCAGATGCCTCCGGCCTTACCTCTGCACGAAGAATGGTCTTTGGAACCCAATGGAGTTCGCGGTAGATGGGGATACGTCTTCGAGTACGAAACCGGCGATATGTGTCTGTATCAGCTGGATGAAGGAGCCGACAAGCTGCAGACTATCCACTCCTTGTGCATGCTAACCTCAAACGATTGGGCTGTTCTGAGACTCGTCATGCTCCGCAGACTAAACCCTCAAGATTCGAACGCAGCAGACCCCGCTGTGAATCAAGAAACTGAGGACGGGATCATGGATTCACCCGCCACTAAGCGCTGCAAGCGGGTGCAGACCCTCCTGAATGAAACTGACACAGATTCAACAAATAAGATCTTGACGGCAACATGGCAATCAAAGACGGGGGTTACCGGCCAATGGTTTTTCCGTGCAAGTCTGAGACAGGCTCAAGATAAAACGGTTATTTTTGTGCTTGACTATTATAATTCAGACTGTGGCGTGTTCAGAACTCTGTTAACCATTCCCTTTGATGCGTGGCGTGACAAGATGGCTGCAATAGGAGATCGGATTTTAACGCTGTTTCACGAATGCCGCAACTGGAGAGACATTTTGGCGGTTAAGAAAGCACTGGCTTTTTAGACCAGCCCTCTCACAACAGCCGATACCGCCCCTATCACAATGAACCACACCCCTTCTCAGTATAAAAAACCTCCGGGACTCCGTGCAACTTCACTGACCTGACTTCTAACATCTGAGACCATGAAGAACTACACGGACAGCAGTGCTCCTACTCCACCGCCGTCTCCTTCAGCCGGTTCAACCGCTTCAGCATCACCGCAGCACGGCTCCCCGGACAGCGACAAATTCTTCCTGGGGCCGTACCACCCACCCTCGCCAACCCCTGAATCGTCTTATCCCCAAAGCGACAGCGAGAGTCTCCTCACATCGCTGCAGAAACATATCGAGGACTGGGCCAGTGCCCGCGGAGGTGTGCAAGTACGTCACGAGTACTTTGTTTTCAGGAATAGGAATTCTGTGCTTCCAGCCAGGCTTCCAGCCATGCCGTCTCTGTCAGAGACCCAGGAGGAAGATTCACAACTTCCCTCCGGCCAAGGAGATGCAGCCTCCCCAGACCGTTCTCAGTCTGAGTACTCACAGCTCCAGGACTCGCAACTTCCCTCCGGCCAAGGAGATTCAGCCTCCCTGGACCCTTCGCAACCCGAGGACATGCAAATTCCCTCCGGGCAACCAGATGGTGACGAGGGCTCCGATGAAAACGACGGGTGGATTCGCTTCGGCTTCATCAAAGCGGTGAAAACCGTGGTGCTTCATCTTCAGACCGCGATCAGAAAATAGACGCGCGGTAAATGTTATAGGTGTAATAATAACCGTCCTAGTCAGAGAGACCATGAATGTTCGGAGCTGCTTCAGAACGGGTTATTTGAACACAATTACAATGGTGTAATGCAAGTACTTTATAACACACGTTTCTTCGATGCCGTTCAACGGTTTCTAACCGCTCGCAACATCCACCAAGACAACGACACAGTCAACGCTGTAGCACAGGCGTATCTGTACGAATTGACGCTGGCCAAGGAGTTATTTCATACAATCCTTGACAGCTATGATCAGATGGTTGAAGAAAGCCCAGAATTACAAGATCAACTTGAAGCCATCATGCAGTACTGGCAGGGGTCTTGAAACCAGTGCATGCATGTTTTCTCATATCTTTCTCTAAATATATATTAAAGTAGTGTTTTCTGCAATTAGCTTGTGATATATTAAATGAGTGTTTTTTACATTGAGTTTGTCATATATTAAATGAGTGTTTTCTATAATTACTTTATGACATATTAAAATGAATCTTTCTCTAAATATGAAATGAACCTTTTCTACAAATAGTTTGTGATATATGAAATTAGTGTTTTTTTTACATTGAGTTTGTGATATATGAAAGTAATGTTTTCTACAATGAGTTTGTGTTATATGAAATTAGTGTTTTTTACATTGAGTTTGTCATATATTAAATGAGTGTTTTCTACAATTACTTTATGACATCGTATTAAATGAATGTAATTTCTTTATATAAAATTAGTATTTTCAACAATTAGCTTGTGATATATAAAATGATTGTTTTCTACAATTAGCTTGTGAAATATGAAATTAGTGTTTTCTACAATTAGTGATATATGAAATGATTGTTTTTTTTACATTGAGTTTGTGATATATTAAAGTAGTATTTTCTACAACGAGCTTGTGATATATTATTGTAGTGTTTTTTACAATGAGTTTGTGATATATGAAATGACTGTTGTTAGAATTAACCTGTGATGTAATAAATGAATGTTAATAAAAATATATATAAAACCCAACCGCATTCCTTCTACACTTTTCTTTCAACTAGAAAAAAACATCCGTTACAGCCACAATGTGGGAACTAACATGGCACCACTCATCATTCTTGTTAATGTAACAGTGTTTTGAAACTCCAAATGGCCAGGAGCACCGTGTATTTGTTATATGTTAAGCAGCTTTCTGAGTTACCACCCTCCCCTTAGATTGGTGGTGTCTAAACTTCTTCACCCCACCAGGCAAAATGGTCAAGTGGAAATTACTCACGGGCTGCAAAATTGTATTTTTTATTTTCAAAATAGTATTTCCTGTTTCAGTTTTACCTGCTGTACAAGAAAACTGAGTTGTACGTAATCTGTGTCCATCTACCTCTAGTTTTGAGTTTTGGTTTCGAGCTAAATTTGTGCCATTCTTGAATCGAGGTTGTAGAGAAATTCTTTTCAAGGGCTTCAAATGGCCTCAGGAAATATTTTAGGCACTGGTGATGAACAAGACCAGGCAAGTCCCAACTTTGTCGCAGTCAATCAGTAGGTGGGGTCAAAACACTTGCGTGCGTGAGTCTCTCTCTCTTTTTGTAACGAGTAACTAAACCAAACATTGAAAATGTATTGGAGTAAAAGTATGCAATTAAGTTCAGAAATATAGTGAAGTAAAAGTTATCAAAAAATTTTATACTCGAGAAAAGTATAAAGTACGCCAAAATATACTTAAGTACAGTAGTGAAGTATTTTTACTATACAACACTGCTGGTTTGTTCCCTGTTTCAGCCGCTGGATTTTCCTGCCTTCATCCGTACCTCAAGTTTTGCTCACTGCTTCATTGCCTGGATCTCCTTCTGCCCATGTACTACAGCAACCCTGCATCTCATCTACATTTCTCTTCTCATTCTGATTTCCTCATCGACTAATCATCTCTCTTTCAATAAACTGACAGTAAATAGTTCAGAAAATGTTAGTCCAAAGACAAATTTATAACAGAAACAAGTTTGCTTTTAGTACGGTGAAAATATTTTAATTAAATGTTGTCAATGCCTAACAGATAAAATAATGAGCAAGGTGGGACAAGAGAAGGTGAAAAAAACATCCTTGCCATTTTTCACACCAGAAGTAATTCAATCATTAGTTATCCGTCTTTGTTTTTCTGTCTTTTTTTTTTTTTTTTGAAAGCTGAACTCCGCCGCTTTTACGAAAGCATTTCTAAGCTTTACCACAGCATAATTTGTTGTTTTAATCTTACTGCTGGCTGAATTTTTCTGTTTTATGCAGTGTAACTACAAATACATGCACTACAAATACGCACAGTTTAATTTATATACCATAAACATGTATACGTAAATTGTATGTTTCAACGAACTTAAATCAAACTAATCTCTGTGTCAAGACATAAACTCTTTTGTAAAAGCTAAGATGAACAGGAACTTTTTTTGTTAACCACTTTTCTTTGTGTATAATATACACTGATGCAACTGATAACACATGAATGCTAGCCAACTTACAATTGCTTTTGGAGTTCCATAAATGCGACTGTAT
Source organism: Fundulus heteroclitus (assembly GCF_011125445.2). Taxonomy (NCBI): domain Eukaryota; kingdom Metazoa; phylum Chordata; class Actinopteri; order Cyprinodontiformes; family Fundulidae; genus Fundulus; species Fundulus heteroclitus. The sequence continues at coordinate 219,201 of NW_023397219.1, read as the reverse complement.
TACAGAAGCTGCAAAGAACTGCCTGGCAAAACAATGTTTCGAAATCTTGGTTTTGAAATCTGGAATTACAAAAACCCTTTTGTTCATTCATGTTATTTGATGCAGTTAATTATTATAAGCTGGAAAGTTAAAAAGTCTGGCAAGTCCTTAGTCTGGCAATAGATGTATAGCAGTATACAGAGTTCACTGTAGCCAAAGCCTGAAGGAAACAAAGACAGGTCTTAAAAAACCCATAAAGAAATAGGCTACTTCAGACACCAGAAGTCTGGTTTTATTGCTAAATAGCACAAACATACATTTAATCACAGGGTTTGGATGCTCTCATGGAACTAATATTGGGAAATGTGGTAGCAACCCCCAACAATACTCTCAGTTTTTGAGATTGCAACTATAAATCACAATTCACTTCCCAACCCCTCTAAAAACCACAATAACAATGTGCAAATTACCCATTTTTCAACATTTGTGCGAATTACCCAAATTTCAACATTTCTTTCATCACTGCCGTTGCTTCTGTTGCCGTCAGTCTGATGGTTTAACAAGAAATATCTATATTTGTACAACCTAGAAGAATCATGGAAGATTTACCTGTTTTATTTAGAATCGATAGTTTATGAGATACTTTTGGATGGTTTGTTTAAAAGTCTTTGCCCTGTTGTTTATCTGCCTTGCATTTTTATAGCAAATGTAGTAACACTATAAAAAAGTTAAAGTTTAATGCATCCGTATTTCAAAGTAGACCTGTACACTGCACATTTACCCCTACTAAACATATAGAGGTCCTATGCAAATGTTGCATAGGATCTATGCAGGTACCCTATGCAGTCACTATAAATGAAGAGCAATTTGCTTCGTCATGCTAAACCTGATAAGGGTGTGTGACTTATTTTGTGAATAACTATTTTCTTACTCAGGGGCATTAATTAATAGAAAAAAATGGTTTGCTATACCCTGTGGTGCAATTGTGCATCCACATTTTGTTTCAATAACATAGGAAAACCATGGGATGCTCACAGAAAAAGGTCCTAATATTACATTTGTTAATCTTGCAGTATGTCATACACATTCTTCTCTGATGCCAACATGCTGGATTACCCCGTATGTTCCTAACAGAGCACTTCGCTCTCAGACTGCAGGTCTGCTGGTGGTTCCTAGAGTCTCTAAAAGTAGAATGGGAGGCAGATCCTTTAGCTATCAGGCTCCTCTCCTGTGGAACCAACTCCCAGTTTTGGTCCGTGAGGCAGACACCCTATCTATTTTTAAGACTAATCTTAAAACTTTCCTTTTTGACAAAGCTTATAGTTAGAGTGGCTCATACCCTGAGCTATCTCTATAGTTGTGCTGTGATAGGCCTAGGCTGCTGGAGGACACCAGGGTCTAATTTTCTCACTCTACTGATTTCTACTGTTCTCCAGTTTTGCATTGTATTACATTGAAATGACTGTCGTCATTTCAGCTTTTAACTTTTTGCTCTCTCTCTTTTTCTTCATAGTAGGTACACCTGGTCTGGCGTTCTAACTGTGACATCATCCAGAGAAGACGGCTCACCCGCTACTACCATCTAATGTAGAACAGATTACTAGATCAATGTGTGCTTCTGTGCTTTTTTGTCTCTCTTGTTGTGTCTCTGCTCTGTCTTCTGTAACCCCAGTCGGTCGAGGCAGATGACCATTCATACTGAGACCGGTTCTGCCGGAGGTTTTCCTTCCCGTTAATGGGGAGCTTTTCTTCCCACTGTCGCTTCATGCTTGCTCAGTATGAGGGATTGCAGCAAAGCCATATACAATGCAGACGACTCTCCCTGTGGCTCTACGGTTCCCCAGGAGTGAATGCTGGTAATAATAATAGTACTTGGGGGGGCACTCACAGTTGCCAAATGATCAGTCGATGCCTAAATATGAAAAGGTTAAACATGATTGTAATGTCCCAGTAAAAATATTGTACAATGCCTGACGTTCAAATGTGTATGGAATCACAGAATTAGACGTGTAAAATGGAATATGGTAAAACTTTTTTAGATTTTGCCCGTGAACACACAAAAACATTCACAGAGGAAGGGCAGAAAGCCTGTCTGAGCTTACTCAAAGCTGCATGCTGCTGTAACACTAATATCCAAAGCAAAACAGTTTATTTATAAAGAGGACAATAAACCTTTCTGCAGGTTTCATGCACATATAAAATATTGGAACAGCAAAGACTACGCTATAGAATTAAGAAATGGGGCATTTTAGTACAACATCCGTCTCCACACAACAGAGCACTAAAACCTTAGGTTTGAAAAACAAGGTGTACTAAACTTTACAAACTGTGTTTCAAAGACTAGACAAAGACAAATCCAACTGTAAAGCTTTTGAAACTGCACCAGTTTTATAATCGTCTTGTTTTAGAATTTATGGACATATCGATAATAAAACCCAACTTCTGTTCAGCCAGGGTTAACTCAAATGCCAAAAATGTTGTAAAAATTCAGAAAGAATATTTGATTCTGTTAAAAAAGAAAGCTCTGTGTTTTAGTATGTAAAGTGTTATATGTGTTATATTAATCAACAGAGAGGTAAAATGAGAAGCCCCTGATATGTTACCTGCAGCAGATAACTAAGTTCAGTTTTCATGGAAGTTAATTAACATAATCAACATCTTGGGCCCGCATTATGTCTTTTAAATTGTGTCATTATTGCAGACCCTGTCAAAACATTTAGCTTTTTCATGATCATAGGTCGTGTTAAGTTTTCATATTTAATGCAGTTTCTTCTTTAAACTCCACAACTGTTTTTCAGCCATTCCTCATAAATTACTGTAATTCATCTATATAACCTTTTTCTCTGTTATTTTTTTTTAACCTCTGTGAGGCAGAACTGAAAAGTGCTTTACAAATACAGTTTATTAGTATTAAAAGTTTAACATTTTAAGAGAAACCCACTTCAAACATCTTGAGCCACCCTTTTAATGTATAGTTTATTGAGAAATAATGTCTGGATATTTATGCAACCCCACAGGAAGAACACACAAACCACTTATTTTTCAGAATTCTCTTGTTGAGCTTGTGCAGTTCCAGCGTTGAGAGAGTCGGCGTGAATCTGAGCGTTAGTTACGACCCGTGCTGCTTCTGACATGAGCTTTCATCCTGTGAATGCATTGCACAGGATGGGGCATTTTTATACAAGTCTCTGAGAGGTTGCGTTTACCAAGAGAGTGTTGAGTTTTAGTGACATAATCTGAAACCGTTGTTACGTGTATCAAGATACAGGATACGCCGAGCTGCGTCTGTTCAACTAGATAACTGATTTGTTTCCTGCTTCTGCTTATTACCTATGTCTAAAAAAGGTGTTGTGCGCTGGTCAGCGGCCGAGCTGTGGTCACTACGAAATAACTGATTTGCATTCTCCAACGTCCAAAGCCCACACGCGTGCTCTTCCCCTAACAGATCTCCTGAGTTCGTGATCCAACAGACACCGTTGTAAATGCATTTAGTTTGGAGGGAGGACCAAAGACGAATAGGTTTTCTTAAAGGGTCCTCTGGATTATTTCTGCGCAAACGGTGCGGGAGGTTTTGCTCCGTATGATAGGAATTCAGCAAAGATTATGTAAGTCTGACTGCTATGCTGCTGCTGAGCGTCAAAATTGAGCGTATATAAGATAAATTAATTTGTACAAATGCATTAAATACTTGAATGTGAATAAATGAATTAAAATAATTGGATGTATATAAATGAATTAAATAATTGGATGTATTAAAGGAATTAAATAATCAATATAGTAAAATTAATGGTTTATATTAATAATGTCATATAGGCGTGACTTCCGGCGGGGGGACCGGAAATGGAGGCGGGATATCCGGCAAATTGATGGATTATTTATCCGTCAACTCGATTAATTAAATTTTGACATAAATTTGATATCAATTAATATAAATTTTATATCGATTAATATAAATTTTATATCATTTAATATAAATGTTATATCATTTAATATAAATTTTATATCGATTAATTATTGCTAAAGATAAGAATAAATCTTTATATCGTTTAATATAAATTTGGAGGTCAATAAAAAATAAGCCCCGCCCCTTTTATTCGCCCCGCCCCCTTTTAATCCATCAAAGTTGGATTAAAAAGTGACAGAAGGTGTCTTTTATGTCTCTCTTTTATTAATTTGAGCTTTTCTGATTTCAAATTCCAATTCCTCCCTCTTCAAGTTTCTGCTCCACTTAGAAACAGCACGGGATATGACGTCACATCATGTGATGTGCCCAAATATGGGCAAAATGGCCGCCCTGTTCGCAGCTCAGGAGAGTCACAGCTCAGGATGGTGAGAGCTGTGAACAGATCATAAAATTTGTTAAAAATCAACGGTTTGCTCTAAAATTCTGAAAATATTCATGGATCTCGGAGAGTGGTTTATCTAACTGTGTGATTTTTTTAAATGCCTATTAAAAAAAGCGTTTCAGAGAAAAAATTTTTTACTTTATAGTCTTGCACATGTGAATTTCAATGTCATTTAAATAGTTCAAAATCGCCTGGATTTTTACCAAACTGAAGTCCACGTTTAGTCTGAATGTGCTCTACAAATAGTGGCCACTTTTATCGGGATTGAAAAATATTTGTGGAAAATACATTGATTTCTCCATTTTACAAATTTAAAAAAAAATCAGAGTGTGCAACCTCAATACATGCAGTGAGAGAATTGTTACACCTTATTCAAGGAATACATCCTGAAAATCCAAGATTGTTACACCACAAAATTGATTTTTGGTAATTTTTTAAGTTTTCAGCGTTTTCACACTTTTGGAAATAGGCCCCGCCCACTTGTGTCAATAAATACCATATTTAATACTTTAGTTAAGGGCAATGTCTGGAAGGGAATGAAGAAGGTTTTGTAAAAATCCGATCAGCCATTCTTGCGTAGTAGATTTCTTGACATCACAGTGCCCCCTATTGATGGACGATCCTCAAACGCGGGTCACATGTGCAAAATCTTATTTGGACTATGGGTTATGAAGGACATGTCAAAATCTGTTATGGTTTTAGAATAATCAGCAATTACATTTAGAGCTAGCTAGCTAACAATCACTTATTTTAGCGTTACTTTTCGAAAAAGTCAAAATTCAAAAATCCGCCGCTTTAACATTTTTTTTAGTCCATGACACGCTTATATATACAGTTTTGCGCGGATTGCACAAAAAATTTAGGAGGAGTTTAACAAGAAAGGTTTAACCTTTGTAGCCATGTAGCGCGAAAACTAGCTGGGAAACGAAGGGTGTGCCAATTCCCTTTATTTTGCAGAATCATCCAATAAACAAAGTGACATCAAGTTTTTGAGTGTAGGACCAGTAGTTTGGTGGTTACAGGCGTAAACGCATTGTCCTTTGTTATAGCGCCCCCTAGTTGTTGAGGGGTCTGAATTTCTGGGTTTGAGTAGGGATGCACGTTCTGAACTTAGATACTGTCATGAGTTGTCTTCATGAACCCAAGCACGACCACACAAACTGAGCTCAGTTAGAGAGTTTATTTTAAAAGGTGAGTTGTGGAGGATGAAAACCTGAGACTTTACAGAACTGGAGCAGACGATGAGTGCTGGAGCTGGAGAGAGAGTTCGTTAAAGCTGGGTGGCATGGCATAGATCTGAGCTTACTCAGAGCGGCTAGTCAGGTTAGCTGATCACTGGAGACACTATGGCACAGAGCAGAACTTCTCTAGAGCAGTTTGTCAGGTTAGCAGTTAACAGGAGACACCAGAGCACAGAGCAGAGCTTCTCCAGAGCAGCTTGTCAGGTTAGCAATTCACAGGATACACCAGGGCACAGAGCAGAGCTTCTCCAGAGCAACTTGCCAGGTTAGCAGTTCACAGGAGACACCTGGACAAAAAGCAAAGCTTCTCCAGGAACGAGCAGCAGAATACAAAGACTTACAGAGGGGCTGGCATGAAGAGGGTGTAGAATGATGACGGACCAGCAAAGAAGTGACAGCAGAGTGAGGCTTAAGTAGGGAGGCTGGCAGGTGAAGTCAGTCTGGCTATTTAGTGGCTGGCAGGTGTGATTAACTACAGGGGGAGTAAAGGGAAGGCTGAGTGGGAGTGGTAAAAGGAAACAGAACTAACCATGACAAAAGCCAGAACCTAACTAAACCCAGACAGGAGGAAGAACTGAAAAATAGTAAATAAAAACCCAAATCAAAACTGAACCCTGAAATTACCCCCCCCCCCCCCCCCAAGGCCAGACTCCGGACGGCCTAAAACAAAAAGATATGACACAACCAGGGTGGGTGGAGGGAGGTTAAGGATGGCGGGCTAGAGTCAAAATAAGAACTATTCTAACCAGGGTGGGCGGAGGGAAGTCAGGTGAAGTCAGTCTGGCTATTTAGTGGCTGGTAGGTGTGATTAACTACAGGTGGAGTGAAGGGAAGGCTGAGTGGGAGTGGTAAGAGGAAACAGAACTAACCAACCATAAGGATGGCGGGCCAGAAACAATATCAAGACAGATTAAACCAAGGTGAACTAAAACAAAGAGCATCCAACAGATGCCAGCCGAACAACAAGGGCAAACAGACAAAATTAACGACTAACGCTACAGGACAAAACAGGCAAGATATGCGTACGACAATGCCAGAGGGAAGAACAGGCGTACACCAACCCCAGAGGGGAAGGAACAGGCGTACACCAATGCCAGAGGGGAAAGAATGGGCGTAACCACGCCAAAGGGGAAAGAACGGGCGTACAAACGCCAGAGGGAATGAACGGGCGTAGGAAGACACCAGAGGGAAGGAACGGGCGTACGGAAACGCCAGAGGGAAGGAACGGGCGTACGGAAACGCCAGAGGGAAGGAACGGGCGTACGGAAACGCCAGAGGGAAGAAACGGGCGTATGGAAATATGGGGTAAGATAGCTTTCTAAATAGATTTGTACATAAAAGGATAGTTGTGTCCATATCAGTCAGAAGTTGTGCATAACAAACATTTGTAAACTCATAATAATTTAAATCACATTCAAAAGATACAACATAAGGTTTAAATAGTTACAACTTCAATAACTAATAAATACAAATTTCAAGTTTAAATTTGTGCTTTACTCTTTATGAACACAAACAGCAGCGGCTGCTTGTGAATACGGATTTTTTCTTTGAGAATACGAATTCACAACAGTGGTCTGACGTCACGGTTTCCAAGGCTGGTTAATGGAGCACAGAGTGCGAAGATAGGAGCCGCGCATGCGTTCTTCAGACTGACCGTCTCTGAATGCACAGCGGCTGCAGATTCATTCCAGACAGCGCAGAGCTCACAGTGGTAAGTTAAACATTCCCTTTTCTGCTGCTGCTGTTCTTCAAAAGTACGTTTTCAGGTAGTTTGAAGCGAGAACATTATACTTTTAAGCTTCCCTATGTGGCCTGTTCACAGAGTTAGTGCGTAATTTTAATAAAAAGTCCGACGTTGAGCGTCTGTGCCAACTGGTAGGTTTTTTAAGATTGACAGCCTATTTCCTACTTTTATCTTTAAAAAAACAACATTGAGGATGGTATTAAATAGGTCTTCCTGTATTATCCTGAAGTTCTGGAAAACCCAGTGACTACTGTGAATAGGGCAGTTGGAGTCCAGGGAAGACTGGAGGACATCCAGGAAAGACTGGATGACGGCAGGGAAAGACCGCATGGGGAGTGGGCGGCTGGTTACCCAACCCACTGGTCTCTCACCAGAGAGACACCCAACTCTGACTACGAAGAATAAAAAGAAGCAACAACCCGTGGGCCCTCCGAGAGGCGGGATGAAAGATGGGCCCAACAGGACGGACTACACGGTGACGACGGCAACGGAAAAGGAAAACGAGACACCCAGAATACCAGGAAATGAGGAGAAGGTCCTCCGAAAGTGTCCATGTGGATGGGAGAAAGTGACCACGTTTAGGGGAGTACGGATCCACCAGGGGAAAGCAAAGTGTGGACAGAATAGCCGGCAGCAATCTTGCACTGCAATAGCAGGTGAGACAAGAGGGACCAAAAGCCAGGGCAAAAACCACAGAGCCAATGGACCCAATGTTGCTGAAGGCAGGAGGGTGACAGAGGAAGAAGGTCCACTGGTGGAGAACGAGTCCCCACGTGAGCATGAAGACCCAGTCCTCACCACACCAGACAGAATAGAGCCAATCGCAGAGACCAAAAAAACAGCCAGAAGGATAAGATCAAGTGGCCAAAGTCTAGTGAAGCAGAGGCATGGTGCGCACTGGACGCAGACCTGATTAAGACCCTACAGGAGTCACTGCAAGGAGGGGCAGAGGCCAAGCTGAATCGTATGGGGGACATCATATACCAGACCTGCAAGGACAGGTTTGGAGAGATCGTTTCCAGACAAAGGTCCATCCAAAGAGAGAAGGGAAGGAGAGAGAAGGAAATCCTCCAGCTGGTACAAAAGCGTCGCCAACTCCGGAAAAGCTGGAGAAAGGCCACTCTTGCAGAGAAAGAGGGGCTGAAAGCCTTATGGGAAGAGGTCAGGAAAAGACTAGCCATGCTTCGCAGAGCTGAACGCATCCGAAAACGCAACAAGCGGAAACAGAAAGAGCGAGCCAGCTTCTTCAAGGATCCCTTCAAGCATGCCAGACAGCTGCTGGAGGAAAAGAAGACTGGCAAACTCGAAGTTACTAGGGAACAATTGGAACAGCATGTCAGAAAGCAGTACAGCGATCCACAAAGGAATGTCCCCTTAGGAACACCAGGATACGTACCGCGGCCTGCACATCCAACTGCTGAGTTTAACACCATGCCTCCCAAGCTCAGTGAGGTTAGGCAAGTTGTGAAGAAGGCGAGGTCTTCTTCTGCACCAGGTCCCAATGGAGTCCCCTACAAGCTCTACAAGAACTGCCCTAAGGTACTAGAGTTGCTATGGTACCTAATGAGAACTGTCTGGAAAAAACAACTCATTCCAACTGAGTGGCAAAGAGCGGTAGCGGTTTTCATTCCCAAGGAAACAAACTCCAAGGATATTGGGCAGTTCCGTAACATCGCCCTTCTAAATGTAGAGGGAAAGATCTTTTTCTCAATACTAGCCAGAAGGATGACGACCTATCTGCTCCAGAACAAATACATCGATACCAACTGCCAGAAGGCAGGTGTGCCAGGGTTCCCAGGATGTGTGGAGCACTCCACAATGATCTGGGACCAGATCCAGAGGGCTAAGCGGTAGAAGACTGACCTGCACATCATCTGGCTTGACCTGGCCAATGCATATGGATCTGTCCCACACCAGTTGATCAACTACGCCATGGAGTTCTTCCACATGCCCACTTGCATTAGAAGCATGGTAGAAAGCTACTTTAACAACCTGCAGATGTGCTTCACTGCCCAGGACTTCACTACTGGATGGCAGCGACTTGAAGTCGGAATAGCGATGGGGTGTGCCATTTCGCCTACACTGTTTGTAGCAGCGTTTGAAATAATCCTCATCGGTGCAAGGCAAATGGCAGGAGGAATCAAACTGCCAACTGGCCAGAGGCTTCCCCCGCTAAGGAGCTACATGGATGACGTCACCACCCTCCTTCAGACAGCACCATGTACAGCAAGACTGTTGAGGAGGATTGATGAGCTGATGTCATGGGCAAGAATGAAGATCAAGCCCTCCAAGTCCCGTAGCCTGTCACTCAGGAGAGGAGTCCGGAACGACAACACCACCTTCGTCGTCGGGGGAGAAAAGATCCCACTCCTTGCAGAGCAGCCCATCAAAAGCCTTGGAAGGCAGTACACTGCCGAGCTTTCTGACAAGCAAATGGGGAAAACCGTTATGAAGCAGCTGTCTGATGGCCTGAAGAGAATTGACCAAAGCCAACTCCCGGGCAAATACAAGGTCTGGTGTTACCAATTTACACTCTACCAGAGGCTGCTGTGGCCCCTGAAAATGAGTGAGATCCCCTCATCAACCGTGAGTAGGATGGATGGGAAAGCCAACTCATTCATCCGAAAGTGGTTGGGGCTGCCACGGTGCCTCTCTGAAGCCGGCCTATTTGGGAGGAACATGCTCCAGCTACCTTTAAGATCGCTACAGCTGGGCTACAGGCAAGAAAAGACCAGGTTGGTGCTCGAGCTTCGGGAGTCCGCAGATGAGTCGGTTAGGAATGCTAACGCCAGGGTCCTGACTGGCCGCAAGTGGAACGCCCAGACCGAGGTCGATCAAGCGGTAAGCCGGCTGCAGCACAAGGAGATTGTAGGAAGAGTGCAGGTAGGAAAAGCAGGCCTAGGATGGGGAGAAGCACCACGCTTCTGGTCCAAGGCCCACCGCAAGGAAAGAAAGGAAATGGTGGTGGCGGAGGTGACGAGGATGGAGGAAGACCGCTACAAGATCAAGGCTGTGTCTCAGGGACGGCAAGGAAGCTGGACAACCTGGGAGGGAATCTCAACCAGGAACATCAGTTGGTCAGACTTGTGGAAGATCCCACAGGCAAGACTCAGTTTCCTTATCCGCTCAACATACGACACGCTTCCCTGTCCTCGGAACCTTCACCAGTGGTTCGGAAATGAGGAATATTGTGCACTCTGCAATACTCCCAACGCAAGCCTCCAGCACATCTTATCAAGCTGCAAAGTGGCCCTCTCACAGGGCCGATATAGATGGCGCCATGACCAGGTTTTGAGAAAACTAGCCGAGGTACTGGAGGAGCGAAGACAGGGTAGCAGAACACTACCGCCGGCAGAGGACCCCACCATCTTTGTCGCGGAAGGAGGAATCAGAAGCTTCAAGCAAAGAGAAACAACAATGCCCTTCACTGCTGGCCAGGAGTGGAGCATGAAGGTTGACCTGGACAGGAAGCTTCAGTTTCCCACAGAAATTACCACCACATCTCTCCGACCAGACATTGTGGCGTGGTCCATAAAGGTAAGAGCGGTAGCCCTCATTGAGCTCACGGTGCCAATGGAGGAAGGGATCGAAGCTGCCTTTGAGCGAAAGAAGGCCAAGTACTCAGAGCTGGCTGCTGAGTGCCGGGAGGCAGGTTGGAAGACTACCATCTACCCAGTGGAGGTCGGATGCCGAGGCTTCATGGGGTTGTCGACCATACGCCTCCTGAAAGATGTGGGAGTCACGGGAGGTAGGCTGAGGAAGACAACAAAGGAACTGGCTGAGGAGGCGGAGAAAGGGAGCTTTTGGCTCTGGCTGCGGAGGAAGGACAGAACCTGGGGGAATAACACCTAACTCCCAGACAACAGTTGCAGGGGATAACATCTTTCAGCTGCAGGGGGTGACAGGGAGACGTCCCTGTCACTGCCCCGCCACCAGGAGACGTTCCAGGATTAAAGGGGCGAAACGTTGGTGAATGGTGGTTCCTGGCTGACGACCCTGCAGCTGACCCATGGGCACCGGAGGAGGTGCGACAGGCAGCAATGCCAAGCAGGATTTAACATCTTCCTGTATTATCCTGATCACGTTGAAATTGTGACTATTTATCTGTAAATAATTAAAATGAAAACATAATTTTTATATATTAGTAACAGTAAAGGGAGTAGAGTTAAGCTACTTTGTCTAACCTTCACAGCATTGTTCATTAAGGAAAAGTTATTTCTGTCTGTCCACCTTTACAGCGATTAATCTATAAATTATGTGCAGTTAGTTCAGTTAATTCTTTCAGTGAAATGGTAGAAATACCAGAGAAGGGAAGCCATTTGTTACATTTACTACTATACATTTGACCTTTTCTTTCTTGAGAACTATAATAATCTGCATGTTAACCACATATAGTTTTATGGTGTGAAAAGGTGAGAATTGAAAAAAACAATTATGGTAACATTTGGCATTTTTTTTTTTTTTTCCCAGTGTCCTGTCTAGCAATGTGGCAATAAAAATTGATATCTTAATGCCAAATAGAGCTCGACAGATTTTACTTTCACAAGTGGAGCAAACAGCTTTCGCCATAATGCTCCGCTTGATTTGTGCGTGTAAATAGCTTTATTGTGATTCCTGCAGGGAGAATTTCAAATTATATGGACACTACAATGGGAAAGTAGGAGAGTAAAAGAAAAACAAGAAGAGAAAAAAAAAGAGAAGAGGTGAAAGAAAGAAGAGATAAAAGGAAGAGAATGATAAAACTTCCTCTGTCTGCTCCATCACCTGGAAAGAGACACAAAAAGAACAGCACAACCAACAGACATAAAGCAACAGATACAATCGTGTAACACCTTGATACCATTGCTAAATCATATGTATTATTATTTAAGCTGACATGTGTAATGTGATACCTAAAAAAAAAAAGTAAAAGAAAGTAAATAAATTATAGCCTTTCTATATATAAGTGAACATTTAATACCTGGGACCCAGCACCTGTGGGAGATTGTGAGAGTGCACTAGTTTAGGTGAAAATTATCCAGAAGGAAATAGCTTGATAGTGATTGTGGAGAACCGAAGACCCACCTTCCCCGAGCACAGAGGCAGGGGTAAGGGAACCCATAACCCCGGACTCCCAAAGGGGCCCCCAAAGCAGTGCGCCCGAGAGGGGCCTTCACAGGAAATCTGCAACCCCCCCCTGAGGAAAGAGGAGAGACGACCCCGAGGAAATCCCCCAGCCACCGCAATGCCGACGCCCTCAAGAGCCGCGGGGACGAGCCCGTGGGCTCCGCCGGCAGCTGGCCGCGCTGAAGTGGTCCTGGCCATGGGCCCTGGGGGCCAGAGGCCCCAGGGGCGCCCCGCCCCCGCGGCAGGGGCCCCGGCCGCCCCCCGGGGGGCCAGGCCCCGCGAAGCCACCGCCGGGAATGGGCCGGCGCCCACCCGGGAACCCGCCCCAAACCCGAGGACCGTCAACGCGCCAGAGGGTCAAGGCGCCCGCCAACGCAGCGGAGGAGGGCAGGACGTGGGGGGATGGGCTCCGCACCTAGCGGAGACTTGAGATGATCTTGGGAGAGGGAGCGGACCGAACCCAAACCTGGAAAAAAAAAAAAAAAAAAAAAAAACCTCATTCACACCATCCCTCCCTTGTGCCCCACTCGCCACACACACTCGACACCAAAAAAATAAATAAATAAATAAATAAAATTAAAAAATAAAAAATAAATAAAAAAAAGGACGCTTTACACACATTCCCACATAGCATTCACATCCAAAAATCCCAAGTGGGGGGGGGGGGTCACCACAATTCAACAATATGACTGCCTGTGCCCGACCCCCAGCCCCGCCCCCGGACCAGGCGCCCCCCGGACCAGGCCCCCCAAAGAGGGGGGGCCGACACGACCCGTACGGGCCATCCGACCAGAGCCCCCCATCATCCACTATATACCTAATAAACCCCCTCCCACCCCGACCTTACCCTAGCCACCCCTGCCCCCCCTCCCTTCCTGGGGAGAGCAGAGGCGTCAGCCCCAGATCCGGTAAGCCGCCGGCCAGCCGCAACAGCCCCCCGCCAAGACCCCGTACCCAGTGGCCCGCACCTCCTCCAGGCCCCAGACTCCGTGCCGCGATCGGAGATCGGGGGTGTGCAAAAGACCCCCGATCCTCCCTACGCCCGCTCAGATGTTGTGTTGTTGCATGTTGTTCTCAGGTGTGTTTAAAACTGGGAGCACCGAAGGGGGTGCACGGCACAGCCCACCCCCCCTCCGGAAGGGAGCTGGTGCCAGCGCCCCCCCTCCAAGCAACTACCCAGAAGAACCCTCAATGTCTAAATGCGAGAGGGGGTGAAGGGAGCTGCCCGGGGCGAGGCTCACACAACATAAGCCCCCCCCCAGACGTCTTCCCCCCACCCCCCCCCATATCGTGGCCTACATGGATGTGCGTTGTGAAAATGTTTGGAGTGAAAGTGTCTAAAATGCATGATAAAATTGGGGAGAGGGACGTCACCAAAAGGTGGCAACCTCCAGTAACGCCCTCTCCCCAAGGACCTACATGTGTGGCGGCGTGATGGAGCAGGCAGAGGGAGGAGTCCGGGGATGGGGAGCAAAGGACTGGGGAGCCAACCCAGGGAGCCAGCTCCCCTACTGACTCCAATAGGCACCCCCGCTCCCCGAAAGCCCCACCCGGAGAAAGGGGCCCCTCCAGCGGCACCACCATAGCCCGGGGGCTGGGGAGAGGCCGCAGGGCCCGCCAGCCAACCACCCACCAGGACCAACACCTCTACCTCCCCCAGCCCTCCCCCATGCCAACTGTATTTAACCCCCCCCAAAAAAAAAAAAAAAAAAAAAAAAAAAATGAATATTAATAATAATAATAATATATAATTAAATAAATTAATTAATAAGATGGGGGACCCTGGCCAGCCAGCCCGCAAGAGCCATCCCAAACCCCACCCCCCAGGTGAGACCCGCACCGGGAGACTACACGGACCATTACCGGGACAGGGGGCCGGACACAAGCCCACCAGAACGTCCACCAAACCCCCCCCCCCCACACACACACACCACCCGTAGATTTAAACCCTCCCCAACACTAACATTCAAACATCTCACCATACATTCGACACTAGACATCCAGGCTGGGTAAGTCACTACTCCCCCTCCCTCCCCTCCCCCCACTAGCAGAATGCCAACCCAAAGAAGGGGAAGAGCATCTGCCCTGAGATGTTAATGACCATGCCCCCCTACCAGCTCAACAGGCCCTGAGGACCCCCAGCGCACCAGAGGCCCCGTGCAGGGGCGGACACCCGGGCGCCCGCCGGCCCAGACCCCAAGCGGCACACCCCCCGGAACCGGAACCCCCGAGGCCCCGCCGGGGCCCCCGCCCGAGGGCGGCGCGCCCCAGGGACCCCAGGCCCCCAGACCCACCCAGGACCCACCCAGCGACAGCACAGCTACCAGGTCAGTAACCCACGTCCGTCCCCGCATAGCTCCCCAAGAGCGCCGCAAGCGGTGCTGTGGGCCACCCGTAGGCCTCCCAAGCTCCTCCCATATGGGGGCAACAGACCCTGGAGTCAGACCCACCAAGCGCCCCACTCCAAGTGCCCCCAGAGTCCCAGGAACCCCTCCACCCAGCCACTGCGCCCTGCAGGAAGCAACCCACCGCCCCCCATTCCACTAAGTGATAGTGCTAATCAAAGGAGCCCAAAGAGATCGAACAGATGTGGATGCAGATGCTGTCTCAAGATTAATATGATCCAACAAAATATCTCTATACTGATTGATACTGAGATTCTCCTTACTTTTCCAATTCATGAGGATAGTTTTCTTTGCGATACATAGTGCAGTGAAAACCATGTAAACTATTTTATTCCCCAGAGGGCTTTCCTCAAAATTACCAAGCAAGCAAACTGATGGGGAAGGTGTAATTTTACAGCTCAAGCACTTTGATAAGTCATTACATATCTGTGTCCAGAACCTCTGGACTGGTGTGCATAACCATAACGCATGAAAATAATTATCAGGATGATTGCCTATGCAGTGAGGACAGATATTAGATTGTGCCAGACCCATCTTGAATAATCTTTGTCCTGTGTAGTGTACTCTGTGAAGGATTTTGTATTGTATTAGTTGTAAGTTGGTGTTACTAGTCAATTTGAAAGTTCTTAGACATATCTGAGCCCAGAAGTCTTGTTCAAAGTTGACTGATAGATCCTCTTCCCATTTCGTAATAGGAAGAGATATTGAATCATCTATTTTAGTCAGTGTCCTGTATGATTTAGACAGTAGTTTGGGGGGGGTTTATATCTAGGAACTCTAATATATTACTTGGAATTTGTAAACCACCTTTAATATGCTTAAATTTTTTTCTAATTATAGATTTAAGTTGTTCATATTCCAAAAATTTATTTTTACTAATGCCATATTGCATATTTAGTTTGGAAAAATTGATGAACTCGGTTCCATCAAGTAAATGTTCCAGATATTCAATACCTTTATTCTTCCAGTATGTAAAGTTTATCATATTATTATTTTGTAGGATGTCAGGGTTGTTCCAGATGGGTGTACGACTGCATGGGATAAGTGACGACTTTGTCATTTTAAGAAACTCCCACCATGCTGTCAGAGTAGAGCTGATATTGATATTTTTAAAGCATGTATGCCGTTTTATATTTGAGCTAATAAACGGCAAATCTGAAATCATGATATTATTGCATATTTTCTGTTCTATATCTAACCAGGGCTCGTCTAACGGATTTTGCTTTATCCATTTAGTGATATATTGTAGTCTATTTGCCAAGTAGTACTTATGGAAGTTAGGCAAATCTAGTCCCCCCCTGTCTTTAGTTTTCTGTAGCGTCTTTAAGCTGATACGGGGCGGTTTATCTTTCCAAAGAAATTTAGAGATTGAAGAGTCTAGAGATTTAAACCAGTCAGATGATGGTTTATTGGGGATCATTGAAAATAAGTAATTAATTCTAGGTAAGACCATCATTTTAATCGAAGCTACTCTACCCATGAGTGAAATTGGAAGCGATTTCCATCTATCCAGGTCATCTTCTATCTTTTTTAAAAGTGGGATGTGATTAGATTTTACTAAATCTGCAAGTTTAGACGACACAGTGATACCCAAATATGTGATGTTTCCTGAGCGCAAATGTAAATCTAGGGGGTTTTGGAAAGAGCAATTAATTGGCAGTACCGTAGATTTAGACCAGTTTATAGAGTAATCAGAAACCTTTGAGAAGGATTCTAGTAATCTAATTACTTGAGAAAGGGAAGAGTTTGAATGCTGAAGATAGAGTAATACATCATCAGCATAAAGACTAATCTTATGCTCTATATTCATGCATTTTATACCTTTAATAACCTTTGTTTGTCTAATTGTTGCTGCTAGAGGTTCAATAAAAATGGCAAAAAGTGAGGGGGAAAGTGGGCATCCTTGCCTAGTGCCCCTCTGGAGACAAAAGCTGGAAGATGTTTGATTATTTGTCCTGACACAGGCAGTAGGAGAGCTGTATAAAATTTTTAACCAATTTATAAAAAAATTGCCAAAACCAAATTTATGCAGAGTAGCGAATAAAAAATTCCAGTTTACTCTATCAAATGCTTTTTCTGCATCTAAAGACATTATAATAGTTTTATTATTTGTACTGTAGGAATAATCTATTAAATTAAGTAATCTGCGTGTATTTGTGGATGACTGCCTTCCTCTGATAAAACCAGTTTGGTCTGGGTGGATTATGAAAGGAGTGACTTTGTCTAATCGTTTTGCAAAAGCTTTACATATTATTTTAATATCCACGTTGATTAAGGATATGGGACGATAACTGGTGGGCAACATAGGATCTTTGCCTGGCTTAAGCAGAAGACTGATGGTGGCAGAGTTCATATTAGCTGGAAATCTGCCATTTTCCTGAATTTCTTGCAACATTCTGTGAAACGTTGGTGCCAGAATACTCCAGAACTCCTTATAAAACTCAGTAGGGAATCCGTCTGGACCTGGAGCCTTTTTATTGGGCATGCTTGTTAAAGCTTCCTGAACTTCAACTGTTGCCAGCGGGGAATCCAGTGTCGTTCTTTGGTTATCTGATAGTTTAGGAAGTGTAATTTTATCCAGAAACTGCTTGATGACATTGTCTGATGGATTTATCTGTGATGTGTATAAAATTTTATAGAAATCACGGAAGGTGTTATTTATACATTCTGGATCATGTAATGTATTCCCATTGGAATCTGTAACTGCAAATATAGTCGTTTTCTCTTTATTTATTTTTAACTGATTAGCTAAGAAGCTTCCTGACTTATTGCCATGTTCAAAATTTTCTAATCGAAGTTTTTCTATTAGAAATTTGTTTTGCTTTTCAATATACTGGTTTAATTCTAGTTTTATTTTACGGATTTTTCCCAACTTTCCCTCTTCCAGGGAAGTTTCTAGTAACTTAAGTTTTTCTTCTAATTCCTGAATCTTCTTGTTTTCCAACTTCTTTTTGTGAGATGAGAATGAAATTATTTTACCTCTCATCACTGCTTTCCCTGCTTCCCAAAGTATAGATGCTGAAGTGCCTGGCAGATCATTGTGTTCTAAGTATGAAGCCCACTCTTCTTTGAAAAATTTATTAAAATCTTCATCTTTAAGCAACGATGTATTAAATCTCCAGCTCTTGTTTTGTGGGGTTATTTTTTTATTTGTTAGGGTTAAAGTAACAGGAGCATGATCACTAATAGCGATAGGATGAATTACAGCATCTGAAACGTCCGACAGCAGCGAACTGCTGATTAAGAAATAGTCCAAACGAGAATAAGAGTGGTGAACATTTGAAAAAAAAGTATATTGCTTACTATTAGGATGAAGAGAACGCCATGCATCGCAAAGACCAAAATCACTCATGTATTGTTTGACTATATTTAATGACTGCCAACTACGCTGAGACCCTGTTGTATTCAGCCTGTCTATTTCCTCATTTAGACCAAAGTTGAGGTCACCCCCAATAATTAGAGAACAATCCCCGTGTTTTGAAAGTGCATGGAAGAGTTTGTGGAAGAATGAGGGTTCATCAACATTTGGACCATATACACTAACAATACATAACTTCTGGTTATGAATAGATATTTTAATTAATATGAATCTACCTTCGGGATCAATAATTTTATCTAATATTTTAAAACTAACGTTTTTGTGGATTAAAATTGCTACTCCTCTCTGTCTAGAGTTATAGCAGGCAGCAAACACATCAGGGAACTCAGGTGAGTTAAGATCACTTACAGTTGTATCTGATTTATGGGTTTCTTGCAATAAGACAACATCTGCCTTTAATCTTGTAAGCTGGTTAGAGATCTTTAGCTGTTTTTCCCTGGTGCCTGCTCCATGCACATTCCATGACACAAACTTTACATTCATCATAGGTGAAAGTGAGAAGTTGAAAAGTGCATGTCTTCAGAAGAATAGTTATACAAAGACCCAGGTAGCATCATCTGACGTGCTTGTGATTTCCTGGTCAGCAGGAGAGGAGCAGATGAATAATATAAAGAAAGACAGAGAATTAAGAAAGTGCAAAGAGTGAGGAAAGATGAAAGAGAAATAACCATCACCCATGCCTCGTGTACCCAACCGTGACTAGCAACCATACCGTGCAAGCGTCCTCTTGAGCTGTGCGTTTATTTATTTTTTATCACCGTGTTCCAAACACTTTTTTTTTTTTTTTTTTTTCTTTTCAAGCGTGACAAGCTATAAATCCACCCTTTGTGCATCTAATAAAGCCAAGGAGTGATCTTCTGATCCCTGAACAACTGACCATTGATATAAAGTTTGTCAACTGCAACGTTAGCTCTGACGCCATCATTAATGTATTTTTTCCTGATTGGAAATAACACTCGCCTACGGTCTAGGATTTCCTTTGGAAACTGGTCATTAACACTGAAATCCGTTCCTCTCAATTCGCGGCCATAGCTTTTAACAAACACTGTTTGTTTATAATGCTCAAATTTGGCTACAATCGGACGAGGGCGGATTTTATCGGGTTTCTTACCTCCGAGCCGGTGAACGCGATGGAAGGTGATGTTTTTTACCTGTTCCGCCGGGATTTTCAGCTTCTGCTGGAGAAACTCACGTATAGCAAACTCAGGGTCCTCTTCTTGGCGCTCCGGGATGCCTGCAAAGACGAGGTTGTCTCTAATACTTCGCGACTGTATGTCCAGAATGGATTCTTTCATCTTCTTATTTTCGCCGGACAGCCGCGTCAACCCCTCGGTAAGCTCCGTGACTTTCCCTCTCAGCGCGTCGTTCTCCGCGGCAACAGAAGCTAGCTGGGCTTGGCTAAATTCGACCGCTTCCCTCAAAGCCTGGAACTCTTTGTGGAGCACCTCTACCAAGGCGAGGCGAGCGTCCAGGCTGGTAAGCTTTTT
The DNA here is from genome assembly GCF_011125445.2 of Fundulus heteroclitus. Lineage (NCBI taxonomy): Eukaryota > Metazoa > Chordata > Actinopteri > Cyprinodontiformes > Fundulidae > Fundulus > Fundulus heteroclitus. The sequence continues at coordinate 199,514 of NW_023397219.1, read as the reverse complement.
GTCGATGGACTCCAGGACGTCGCTGTAGCTCCTGTCGGGTGATAGAGTGGAAGTTGAGGCACCGGTAGAGCTAGACCGGGTTCGTTTGAGTGAAGGTGTGTTTGTGGCTGCGGGATTTTTTTTCTTCCCCATCACGATGTTGTCAAAACACTCGTCCAGGTAGCTCTCCAGGCTCGTCAAGGTCTCTTCTTCCAGTTTGTTCCCTCGTGAAAATGAGACAATTGTTAATGTTTAAACTTTACTTTTAATTTTCAGTTATTGGTTATTACTTACCTGAGTGGATTTAATTTTGAACTACATGTATGCCGCCATTTTACTTACGCACAGCTCACAGCTCTCGCGAGATCTCAGCCGCTCATCTCATCTCCCATTTGGCATTTTTTATTTACAGGAAGAAACAGAAACAAAATATGTGAGGATAAACACTTCTGTGCCAATCCTCCAAATATTTTTTAATGAAGGGGACCTGAAACCAGCCCTCAGGCTAAGAAGGGCCACCATCGTCCTCCTCCTTCAGCTGCTGCCCATCCAGGAGGTCCATGGATGGCCACAGGAGATAGAGGTGCTGGTGACCCTCTACTGGCTGGCCTGTGGTGCATCCTATAGGGAAACAGCTTGCCAGTAAGATCTCTTACCTTCTTGTCCTTAAATAGAGCCAACAATGACACACAATTGATACATAGATTATATTAATTGGATAGAAGATTAAGACATCAGCATATTACCTAAATTACAAGTTAATTTTATATTTGGTACAGGTCAAGTGGAGGCACGCTACAACAGACACCACGCCAAGGCTGATAAACATCATTGAGCGTGTCTTTGGTGGTCTGAAGACACGGTGGCGTTCCATCTTCTTAAGGGTGCTGGAGGTCCGCCCGACGTTTGCCCAAAAAGTAATCGGCGCCTGCTGCATCCTCCACAATATTAGTATAGAGGCAGGGGACCAGCTTGACGTGGAGGATGAGGAGGTGGACCCAGAGGAGGATGACCATCGGCGGCTGAAGACAGGAAGCTGCTCCAGCTGGCTGCATGTTTAAGTGAACATGACTACACCTGACCTAATGTAGATCAGTTCTAGTCATGTACACGTGCTGCTTCATTTCATTTTTTTCACTACCTGTAAAAATACATAAAATAATCAGTAAATTAATTTCCATTCCAACTATTTTTAATTGTATGTTTGTAGGTGTTGTCTATTTGTATAAGATGTTAATAGAAGTTATTTATTTGTTTTAAACCACGTTAGTAACTGTTAATTTGTTGAATATGTTACACCTTCATTCTGTTCCAAAGTTAAAACATTTGTCTAAAATAAATATCTGTTGTTTTTTTCATATATTGTTACTATTGTTTTCTTTCCCACTTTCTCTTCTCAATTTTTCGTGTCCTCACTCAGAGGAAACTCACTTAGGAAAAACATTTAAAGAATTTATTTATTTATAGATTTTATATTAGGGCTGGACAATATAGAAAAAAGCATATTGATAAAAAAATGCATATTGATGGATAGATAATTATCAAAAAGATTTAAAACCTGGCTCTTATAATATTGCTAAATGACTTAATTTTAATATATCACACACAAACACTCAATCCCAAATAAATTCTTATTTACCCAACATTTTTAACCATAACTGATTTTTTTAAAAGAAAAATAACTCAACTTAAGAGACCTGGGTGATGTTATTAAATACTGACAAAGAATAAACTCAAGTGACCAGCGCTGTTAGAGAAAAACTTGCGTACCAGAACTTTATATCGCGCATCAAGAGTGGCGAGTTTGAAGCCAGGTTTTTCATGTCCATCACTATGAAGCATGTTACTGCATGCGTGATGTCCTTACGCCGCCAGGACGCTTTGTCATTTTATCACAAAGAAGGAAGCCCAGTTTAGTTGCTGTACCTGCTTTGTTTTGGAAGAACTTCCAGAAGATTCCTAAGAAGATGACGCGGAGCCGCGCGGGGCTAAAACGGCTCGCGCTGCTGCGGTAGTGAGCGGCTTACGTGATGAAACAAGTTGATTGCGTTACCAGACTTTGTTTTTACCGGTTCCTTACAAGTTTTACAAATCACTGGTTTATTTCTTTCAGACTGGCGAACAAGTAAAACCCCGTTTTGGGACCGTTTCCCCCGCTGCTCCTTGCTGCAACATATTCACGTGCTCTGTGTTGTGGTTTGAGAGGGCGGCGCTTTGTGACGGCGTGCCTGGGTCCGCGATTACGATTGGTCGAGAGGAAGCAGTGACTGTAGCATCAACTAATATAATAGGCTAAGAGGAAGGAAGGAAAACTGTCTCTATAACCAACTTTTATCGACCCTTTTTTCCCCTTATTGTGCCACACGTCTTTCGACTGATATATATTGTTATTAAATTATCGTCCAGCCCTATTTTATATGATGCTGTCATTCTTGGGAGACATTTAAAATTTATTCCAGCAATTATTGAGTTAATAAAGCAACACGCGTCAGTCTGATAAACACAAAACAAATAAATCAGACTCTTTTTTTAAATTACGCACCAACTCTGTAAATTGGGAAGCTTAAAAGTATATTGTTTTCGCCTCAAACAATCTGAAAACGTACTTTTGAAGAACAACAGCAGCAGAAAAGGGAGTGTTTAACTAACCACTGTGAGCTCTGCGCTGTCTGGAATGAAGCTGCAGCCCCGGTGCATTCAGAGACGGTCAGTCTGAAGAACGCATGCGCGGCTCCTATCTTCACACTCTGTGCTCCATTAACCAGCCTTGGAAACCGTGACGTCAGACCACTGTTGTGAATTCGTATTCTCAAAGAAAAAATCTGTATTCTCAAGCAGCCGCTGCTGTTTGTGTTCATAAAGAGTAAAGCACAAATTTAAACTTGAAATTTGTATTTATTAGTTATTGAAGTTGTAACTATTTAAACTGTATGTTGTATCTTTTGCATGCGATTTAAATTATTATGAGTTTACAAATGTTTTTTATGCACAACTTCTGACTGATATGGACACAACTATCCTTTTATGTACAAATCTATTTAGAACGCTATCTTACCCCATATACAGAAAAACGCCAAAGGGAAGAAACGGGCGTACGTCTAAACACGCCGGGGAACCAAGAACAAAGGGCATCTAAACACGTCGGGGAACCAAGAACAGAGGGCGTCTAAACACGCCGGGGAACCAAGAACGGAGGGCATCCTAACACGCCGGGGAACCAAGAAGCCTGAGACAGAAAGTGTTCTAACAAGCCAGAAAATAGAAAAATCCCAAAACACTGGGGACGTAGGGCGTCATATCACGCCAGGGAACAGAAGAATTTGGGGCCAAAACAAAAAACTAGAAGGTTCAAACCAGAAAAAGTAAAGAAGCGTAAGAGCTCAAAACCAGGGACGAGAACCTAAGGGGACGCTAGGACCTTAACACTAGAAGACCCAGGGAATTTCATTTCTCTTGCCAGCCCCCCTCCCCTCTTCAAATTTGTGTATTCACTCTACCTTGCTAACTGTTACTCTTGTAATGCAAATAACCTGTGATAAGACCAGCCCTTCTACAAGAGACTGGAGAAAGGCTGAAACAAACTGGGATCAATACAGGAGCATGTTCCAAGCAGTTTTCATTACCTGGCCCTGCAACATCAGACCTTTTTTGCAGGAATATATTAATAAGTCATATCTAAATATTTTATTTAGGCAATCCTATTGAACAACCAGATATCATACGGGTCCTTGTTCCTGAGCTGAGAAAAGGTCATAGCCATGCTTTTCCAACAAGGCAAGGCAGAGCCTATTTCTACTGTTCATTCACCAAAAGACTCATGTATATTGCAAAGCTTATTATATGAAAGAAAGAATAATTGTATTTTGTCTTGTCTCGCCTTTTTATGTCATTCAAAATTTGATCTTAGAGAATGACAAACAGAATGCCTTTAGTATTTGACAGTGTTGTAGTACTCGAGTCCGAGACTCGAACTCGAGTCCGAGTCATTAGCTAAATTTAGAGACTCGTGACTTGACTTGGACTTGAGCACTGATGACTCGAACTTGGACTCGGACTCCTACATTCAGATCATTCTGACTCGGAAATTGAGAAAAAGACTCGACTTTTTTTTATATCATTAGGCTATAATTTTAATATGTCATTAGAATATTATTTGGTGTATGATTTTAATATCTAAATGTCTTACCGCGCACGTGACGTCACCATCTTATGAGCAACGCCCCTTGCCGCTAAGGTTGGGCAAACAGTGTGAGAGCGCACGTAGCAACCAGCCGTTACACATGCAACAGATACAATGATATGACCGACTTTACAGCTGTTAACCTTTCACAAAAGGATGTCCAGGCGTCCATTTTACTGGTGGAACTGTGGAACAACATACCAACGTTCAGCTCAAACGATGGCTTGAGTGTCGAGGGCTCGGAAAGACTGGGAAAAGGGCCGAGTTGTTAGAAAGGTAAGTCGATGTTTTTCTTCTGCTCGACGTTCATGGCATCATCGGCCATTTTTTTTCTGTTTGTAGTCACCGTCCAGGAATCGGTATAAATTTTCCGGCCCGCCGAACAATTTAGTCCGGTCCGGTGGCCAAATGCATTATCATTATCCAACGGCTGTATCTCCTCGCTGCATCGACCGATCTGCTCCAGATTTGTTGTGAGTAATGGGGGAACGCTGCCGAACGCGTTTGTGGGAATCGCCCGGTGGACGGGCGAGGAAAATGCGTGACAGCATCTGCGGTGGCGGGCGGCCGGCGGTGCGCAAACCCCGCCGGCCGGCTGGAGCCGCGGCGGTGTGCGAACCCCGCCGGCCGGCCGGACATGCGGCGGTGGCCAATAGGCTGGAGCGGCGCTTGGCTGCGAGGGCCGATCGACGCCGCTTGCGGCTTTAACATCCTTCCTATGCGGCATATCAGCGTACCTCGAGTCGCTGTTGCACGTTCCATAACAACAATGTTTAAAAACCATGGTTAGGAGACGTCTTAGACTTGGAAAAAGCAGTCGTTTTACCGAGTAAAACCAAGGGTAACTACAGCGAAAGAGTTATTAGTGCAATGGAATGTTACTGCTTCATGTCATGCATCACACGTCACGGCATGTTCCTACAACGAACTTGGATCAATAGTGACTCGACTCGGACTTGACTCGGATGAGTAGTGGACTCGACTCGGACTCGACTCTGATTTTTTTTTTAATGACTTGGACTTGACTCGGACTGGAACACTGGTGACTCGAACCTGGACTCGGACTCGAGGCATAGTGACTTGACTACAACACTGGTATTTGAGTAACATTTATGTCACACAAGGAACAGCCGTAGTCCCCCCACCCCCGCTTTCAGGTAAAACACTCCTCAACAGAGAGGCTTGAACTAAAACCAAAACTGAAGGGGGTGGAATGGTTTTGAGAGTTGTGAAGTACTGTTGGGGGGACTGGAGCCAAATACCACCCCAAACAGCTCAATTTTGAAAAACAACAGACAGAAGGTATAACTTCAGAAAGTTGTTTTTATTTCAGATAAAGAAAAGCAGTCTACATATGGATAAAGCACTAAATATAAAGTGGAAAAATGTAAAATACAATTGTCCTATCTAGCAGTTTCCACATTCCCATGGTGAGCCTTTCCTACATTTGCCACAGGTAAATTGATCGTTCATCCTTCTTGGTCACCTTGGTTGTGCCATGGTGAATTCCGGGTGAATTCTGAGTCTGTGTGCTGTGCCTGCTCTATTTATCCCCACAGAAATTCTGTAAATTACTCAACTCTTGAAAAAGCTCCTTTACAACACAAAGGGAGGCAGCTAAAACAAGGAAACTCCAGCACACCAGCTGAAGTCACCAAACCACATTCTTACAATAGCCTTTTGATTTGCAAATGGTGCTCATTCCACCAGAGGAGAGCCGTTAACACCTTTGGGGGGATACTCGATACAAACTAGGTGCAGACTAAAGCCTGCACTTTGGGACTTTGATTGGAGCGCTTAAAACCTAAGGAGCACTGGGAGAGCACAGGGACCCATAAAGCGCACAACAAAATAAAGAATCAAACCAAGAACTAGAAAATAAAGGCAAAATTAGAGCAGGGATAACACAAAGAAAAACTAAAGCTAAACCATTAAACCAAAACAAAACACTAAAGCAGAACCTGAAACTAAAGCTAAAGTAGAAATTAAAGCAAAACAAGAAAACCAGAACACTAAGGCTAAAATGAGAAAGCCAGAGCCCTTGTCAGCCGGGGAAATGGAGCTTACGGCGGCCGGCAGGGCAGGACGGGGTTCTCTGGCGGCCAGCAGGGCAGGAATATGAACACCCACGCAGGCTTGGGTCGTGGCGTGCACAGCGGGAGCTTCAGAGGCGAGCGGCGAGGCGGTGTGCACCCCGTTCTCGTAGGCTGCATGACTCTCATCAGTGGGAACAGGGGCGGACCAACTTGGGAGAAGGTTATCCCTGTCCCCGTAGAAAAAGTCCCACAGCTGATCTTCATGGAGATGGGGTGCTTTATCCAGATCCTCTTGAGCAGCAGCATCTGCATCCGGCTGACTCACCGGAAAAAGGGAGGAGACGTCGGCCGCAATTGGTGCGGTTTCAGCAGAGGAGTAAGGTTGCGCCTCGGAGGAGACCCTGCGGCGGTGAGTCCGGCGTTTGCGTCGGGAGGAGCCGCGCGACAGAGTTGAGGCTACTGCTGACAGTGAGACGGCGGGAGCTGCGGTACAGACAGCAGCAGCAGGTGCATCAGTAGGTGCAGCAGCAGCTGCGGGAGAGGCAGATGCTGCAGCAGTGGTGAAGACGGCAGCGGAGGTGGACAGACTAGTGGGCGGAGGTCTAGGTGGTGGCGGGCTGTGGAGAGACTGGGCGTGGGCTGTCACTTGGATCCATTTCACCTCTTCTTTAAAGCCGACAATACCCAGGCTGGACAGAAGCGTGACTTTGTCTCCCCACTGGTTCCACAGAATCTCCACCGCTTGCAGCCGAACCCACGGTGGATCAAAAGCAGCAGAAACATCTAGCGCCCTCCTGAGCTCCAAAAACAGAGACTCTAGGCTCAATGTGTGTGTTGGGTTCATCTTTGCCGGTCCGTACTGTCATGAGTTGTCTTCATGAACCCAAGCTCGACCACACAAACTGAGCTAAGTTAGAGAGAGTTTATTTAAGAAGGTGAGTTGTGGAGGATGAAAACCTGAGACTTTACAGGGCTAGAGCAGACGATGAGTGCTGGAGCTGGAGAGAGAGTTTGTTAAAGCTGGGTGGCATGGCATAGATCTGAGCTTACTCAGAGCGGCTAGTTAGGTTAGCTGATCACTGGAGACACCATGGCACAGAGCAGAACTTCTCTAGAGCAGCTTGTCAGGTTAGCAGTTCACAGGAGACACCAGAGCACAGAGCAGAGCTTCTCCAGAGCAGCTTGTCAGGTTAGCAATTCACAGGATACACCAGGGCACAGAGCAGAGCTTCCCCAGAGCAGCTTGTCAGGTTAGCAATTCACAGGATACACCAGGGCACAGAGCAGAGCTTCTCCAGAGCAGCTTGTCAGGTTAGCAGTTCACAGGAGACACCTGGACAAAAAGCAAAGCTTCTCCAGGAACGAGCAGCAGAACACAAAGACTTACAGAGGGACTGGCATGGAGAGGGTGTAGAATGATGACGGACCGGCAAAGAAGTGACAGCAGAGTGAGGCTTAAGTAGGGAGGCTGGCAGGTGAAGTGAGTCTGGCTAATTAGTGGCTGGCAGGTGTGATTAACTACAGGGGAGTGAAGGGAAGGCTGAGTGGGAGTGGTAAGAGGAAACAGAACTAACCATAACAAAAGCCAGAACCTAACTAAACCCAGACAGGAGGAAGAACTGAAAAATAGTAAATAAAAACCCAAATCAAAACTGAACCCTGACAGATACCTGATCCAATTGATTTGTTACAAATCAGCGTGGGCTGCACAACGCGTTTTAATTCCGTAATAATAATAATAAATAATTTAAAAACACACTAAAAACAATAGTGTTCTCTGCTCACAGAGCAGACGGACGATAGCCGTTCGCCTGCACTGCGGGAATAACTAGAACTGCAAGCAGTTATTAACGGGTTCCAAGCCCACCCACGCCCCGCCCCCTTGAGCATGTTCCTGGACTTCAGTTCAGTGTTCAACACCATCGAAACTGGAACATCTGGGCTTCAGCACACCCCTTCACAACTGCCTGCTAGACTTCATCACCAACAGACCTCAGTTGGTCCAGGTCGGACAGAATACCTCTGATGTCATCACCCTCAGCACGGGCTTTCCTCAGGGCTGTGTCCTGAGCCCCCTGCTGTTCACCCTGATGACACACGACTGTGTCCCCAGGTTCACCACCGAATCACATTGTGAAGTTTGCAGACGACACAACGGTGGTGGGCCTGATTAGAGAAAACAACGACCAAGACCAGGACTGATCCTGAACATGGAGAAAATGAAGGAGATCATTGTGAACTTCAGGAAGAAATGGCCTCGCCATGCTCCACTTCTCATTATCAGCTCAGCTGTGGAGGTGGTCAGCAGCAATAAATTCCTCGGGGTGCACATAACAGACAACCTCAGCTGGTCTGTGAACACCATGTCACTGGCCAAGAGGGCAAAGAAGCGCTTGCACTTACTGCGCAGGATGAGGAGAGCCTACCTGCCCCCGCCCATCCTCACGACCTTCTACAGCAGCACCATAGAGAGCATTGTGACCAGCTGTTTGTGTGGTGTGGATGCTGCATCGCCTCTGACTTGAGGAACCTGAGAAGAGTGATGATGACAGCAGAAGGGATCATCGGGGTACCGTACCCTCCATTAAAGACATTTCATCCCAGTGCTGCCTGTCCTGAGCCCATAACATCATCAGAGACCCCTCACAACCCAACCATGGAATGTTCTCCATGCTGCCCACTGAGAAAAGGTTTTGCAGCACCTGCTGCAGGTCCACCAGGTTCTGCAACAGCTTTTTTTGTGTTGCCATCAGACTGTTGAACTGTAAACTGGACTCTACACCGTATTTGCACATTTGCATCATTATCTGGCATTACCAATGTTGTTGAACTTTTATTATCCTTTTAAAAAAATACATAAGGTAATGTGTTTTTTTAACGCAAAGGAGGAGGGATATAAGGCCTAACAGGAAAACTCATGAAGCCAATCTTTACCTTATTAGGAAGAACGCCACCTTGAAACTCCAGAAGTACCGAGAGACTCTATTTTTCCCCAATCCACAGATTTTTGCAATCTTTTTAACCTACGCACTTCACCACCATGTACATTTTTTTTAAGTTTTTCCAAATCATCCTCAAGTGGAATACCCGTGATTACGCCACGTGATACTCTATTTTCTCCAACAATTTTCTTTTCACTCAAAACCTTTTTACAAATATTATCAATCTGCATGCTTTCATTCTATTGTTCTTCAGTTTCACATTTTATCAACATGTTTCATTCTCGCAAGATTTTAACTAACTCCACCTCCCCTATTTTCTTTTTTTACTTCTCTAGAAACTGCTATCGGAATTAGATTTATGTTCTCATCTTCCTTCCTAAACTTAAGTATTACCTTAAATTCCTCATTTGTCACTTTCCTCCTCACCACTCTGTTTTCTTCATCTGAACTACAATCTTCAAAACGTCTCTTACGAATTTGGCTAGGAATCTCTCTATCATCTTTCAAACTTTTATCCTTACCTCTACCTCTGCCTACCGGAGTCCATTCATCAAAATCCATATCATCATCCTCACCACCCCCATCTACCTTGCTTGTCATGCCAATCCAGTCACACTCTAGTTTTGCCAACCGCCAAAATCAACACAAAATGAACCCTTTTGCAGGAGCTTAGAGGATCGACCCATAGACATTATATACGTAGATGCGTCGTTGGGCGGGTTCTGCCTATGCTGCGATGCGTCAGAGCGTCCGCCATCTTAAATGTGGCAAATCTGCAGTTACTCAGTCACTTAAACAGTATCAGAGGGACTTTAATCTCAGAATATACTTTGTATTCGTAAAATTTTTATTTTTGTAATATTACAAGTTTATTCTTATATCCCTTTAGCTTCATTCTCCTGAATTTATTCTCGTAAAGAATAAAAATAATTAAAATAATCTAACCTGGCCCTATTACTGCAGGAGTGAAATAATTCTGCAAACTGTCACTATTCTGGAAATGTTCCCACTTGATTCTCATAATATTTACTTTTATGTTTTTTTTTGTTTTTTGTTTTTAGGCGCCTGCCTTGCATGTGCAATGAGCAGGGCCTATTACTATTCACCTCTAAAGGCGTCTCTTTATTATTTAGGCGCCTGTCATAGCATTTGCAAATGCATGGAGGCACCTATTACTATGCACCTAAAAACGTTTTTGAAAATTAATGCGGCCAAAACCGTAGCGTGCACCCCAACGATATAGGTATCAAAACGTGCGGCTCGGTCGGGAATGATGTGCTATTACTTTTATTGGGGTTTTGAGTTACCATGGCAACGCAATTAACGAAAAACCACTTCCATAGGAAATGAGTGGCGTCAGGTACAGAGAAAGCCTCGAAAAAGCCTCCAAATGACCATTTTCAATGCTGTACTGTGTCGCCATGCTTTCACCTACGAACACTGTTTAACTTTCAGTTTGTAGATATATCTGTGAACTACTCAGAAGTGAAAACGGGATGTGGATATCCTTTATCGTCTGTTCACAGTTACTCCTCAAAGCTCATGTCCAAAATCTGCGAACTCATCGTTTACAATGAAAGTCAATGACGGAATTCTCCAACCGCTAGAGTGGCCCACTCTAGCTTTTTTAAAGATTTCAAAACTCCGAACAACTTGAGCTTACTCGCTCAATTTTCACTCTACGTAGACAAATTATACATCAAAACGTAGGGATTTTTGTCAGGATTCAGGAAATTTAGCCCTCGCTGGTGTAGGATTAATAGATTTTTCGCAAATCACCTCAGACCGGCAAAATCTCGAAACGCTCCCCATTCATTTCCTATTGAGCGCTTTTGAAAAATGACACCTGAAAATCCAAAACATCACATGTTTTTGCATCGTCGCTACTCCTAAACCGTTTTATGTACAGGCATGAGACTTCCACGCATGAATGTCCCGACCCTTCTAGCGTTCACAAAAAAGGAATTTTGTGGATAACTGTTACGGTTTTTCCGCAGGAACAATTTGTTCGGGAGTAGCGAATGTGCAAAATCGTCAAAAAACGCTTTGGAGCTTCATTCTTCCACATCATCCACTTTTTTACATCGTCGCTGTGCCTACACCGATTTTTGTACAAACATAAAAATGAGCTCCATGGTCTTCATAAGCCTGCTGATACAGTGAAATAATTATTTTGATATCTCTTATACTTTTTCAGCTACAGTGATTTGTTCGGGGCCGTCTTTAGAGGATTTGTGAAATTCCATAGAAATCCCCTTTATATCATAATATTTACGGCTAAATTAAAATATTTCCAGCAAAAACCGATAGTTTGTCTTGTTCTCCTATCCGTTACGGAATAAACGCTGAAAAAATTACCTCTCTACCATTTACGGTTCCGGAGAAATCGAGTGTTGTTCGGGGCAAAGTTCTCCATTCTATTTCAATGAGGCAGAGTCTGACTCAAAGTCTCTGCACTTCTGTAGAATTGCCCGCTGCAGGTGTGTGAGTGAGTTTCCATGACGACGGAATTCTGCGAGCCAGAGGGAGAAGCTCCATTGGGATACAATGGCAACTTTAGACGCTCACTGCAGTGGCTGTAATTAATGTAGGAATCTGAAATTTGCACAGTCACTTCCTCTTAACATTTTAAATTTTTCATGTGACTTTCAGCCATGTGTCACATGTGTCTGGCCCATTTTGGATTTCACATGCTTTCCTATTGGGCTTCTGCTTCCAACAGGACCTGGCATGATAACCAGACACGACCAAATTGTCCAATAAAACACCAACCACCTGTGGGAAATGGCGCTACTGACCATTTTGGTCAAATGTTGAGTTCTGGGCCCAGATGTGGTGAGGCTGAGTTGCTAAAGGAGGCCAATCTGACTCATGAACTTTGGTCACGTTTGGTGACATTAAGTATTGGCACCCCTTTTTGAGGCACTTCCCAGTACAGGATTTGGACCAAACTAACAGAGTATAATCACCCAGTGATACTGAACACAACCATCTTAGCGGCTAACGGTTAGCATGTTGCTAACCGGAAGTAGCTCCAGGAAGCTCATACAAACTTCTGCTTGACAGATTTGGTGAATTTTAGGATTTTCTCCCTTTTTAGGCACTTCTCAGTACAGGATTTCAACCAAACTAATAGAGTAACATCACTCGGTGATACTGACCACAACCATGCTGGCAGATAACCGTTAGCATGTTGCTAACCAGAAATAGCTTTAGGAAGGTCCTATCAACTTCTGCTTAGCCAGAGTTCTTCTGCCTTTACAGACAGAGAGAGGGCTGCAGCTGTCAGTGAGTCTCCATGACAACGCTGCTAGCAAGAGGCTCCTAGGAGGTCAATTGAGTTAACATGGCACCTTTCAACGGCCGCTGCGAGGGCTGTGAAGACCGTAGGAACCTGAAATTCGCAGTGTTACTTCCTGTTAGTATTTTTGATGGTACGGTACGCACCAAGAGGCAGGCACCTTGCTAAATTTCTTCAGAAATTTTCTAGTATTCTTTTTTATTCTTCTGTCACGATTAATGCGGCCCGAACCATAGCGTGCACCCCCACAATATAGTTATCAAAACGTGCGGTTCGGTCAGGAATAGTGTGCTACTACTTTTATTGAGGTTTCAAGTTACCATGGCAACAAAATTAGCGAAAAACCACCCCCCAAAAAACCCATAATCATCAATGGAGTCGGGTAGAAAGAAAGCCTCAAAAAAGCCTCCAAATGACCATTTTCAAAGCTGTACTGTGTCGTCATGCTTTCACCTACGAACACCGTTTAACTTCCAGTTTGTAGATATACCTGTGAACTACTCAGAAGTGGAAACGGGATGTGGATATCTGTTATCGTCTCTTCACAGTTACTCCTCAAAACTCATGTCCAAAAATCAGCGAAATCATCGTTTATAATGAAAGTCAATGAATTCTCCAACCGCTAGAGTGGCCCACTCTAGCTTTTTTTAAAATTTCAAAACTCCGAACAACTTGACCTTACTCGCTCAATTTTCACTTTACGTAGACAAATTATACATCAAAACGTAGGTATTTTTGTCAGGATTTGGGAAATGTCATCCTCATTGGTGTGGCATTTATAGATTTTTCGCAAATCACCTCAGACCGACACAAACCCGAAACCTCCCCCATTCATTTTCTATGGAGCGGTTATGAAAAATGACGTCTAAAAATCCAAAACATCACATGTGTTCGCATCGTCGCTACTCCTAAACCATTTTATGTACAGGCATGAGACTTTCACACATGAATGTCCCAACCCTTCTGGCACTCACAAAAAAGGAATTTTGTGGATAACTGTTACGGTTTTTCCTCAGGAACAATTTGTTCGGGAGTAGCGAATGTGCAAAATCCTAAAAACGCTTTGGAGCTTTATTTTCCCACATCATCCACTTTTTTACATCGTTGCTGTGCCTACACCGATTCTTGTACAAACATAAAAATGTGCACCATAGTCCTCAAAAGCCTGCTGATACTCACAGTGAAAGAATTATTTTGATATCTCTTATACTTTCTGAGCTACAGCGATTTGTTCGGGACCGTTTTTAGAGGATTTCTGAAAATCCATAAAAATACCCTTTATATCATCATTTTTTACGCCTTTATTAAACTTTTTCCAGCAATAACTGATAGCTTGTCTTCTTCCCGTATCCGTTACAAACTAAATACAGAAAAAATACGTCTCTACCATTTATGGATCAGGAGATATGAAGCGTTGTTCGAGGCAAAGTTCTCCATTATAATCCAATAGGCAGTCTATGACACAAAGTGTCTGCACTTCTGTAAAATTGCCCGCTGCAGGTGTGTGAGTGAGTTTCCATGACGACGGAACTCTGAGGGCCAGAGGGAGAAGCTCCATTGGGATACAATGGCAACTTTCGACGCCCGCTGCAGCGGCTGTGATTAATGTAGGAATCTGAAATTCGCACAGTCACTTCCTCTTAATATTTTAAAATGTTCATGTGACTTTCAGCGGTGTGTGACTTTTCTGTCCCATTTTGGAAATCAAAATGCTGCAGCCTTTGGCAGAAATTACTAAACATCACCGAGGGATTGAAGAAAAACAAATAAAAAGTGTCAAATTTTAGCCTAAAATATTTAGGCTAAAGTATTTAGACTAAAATATTAGAGTTAGTAAGTGAGGTGTGAAAAAGAGACTAAATGTTTTTGTCTCTTTTCTTTCCAGCGTCTGGGAGGTGATGGAGCACTTTAACACGAGGTAAAACAAAATGCCAAACATCAGAAATACATCAGATAAGATTTAGATTTATTACAGACTCAGAGTCCAGATTACATACAAAGAGAATACAAAGACAAAATAAGAATAAAAAGTACAAAAAATAAACTATACAAACACATGACTTCTAGCCTTACAAGAGGCAATCATACCAATGTCTCCAGAGTACAGAAGAGTACTTTATTGCACTATATTTAACATTTGCCAGCAGTAGTATGATTTTATTATTAGATTCATTCAATCGACAAATAAATCTATACATAAGTTTTCTCAAGACAGCCATCAAAGTGCTGACTCTGGCAGATACAAACAGTTCACTGGCACTGGACCATCTGGGTTTATTTAACAAAAGTCTAAGTGCATCAATGTAAGCCACCTTCAATTTTTGAAGACTGGCTTTTTTTAAATTGCACCACAAATGTGCAGTATACAGTGATGTACAATATGATCTAAACAAGTTCAACTTCACTTCATCCGAACAGAATCCAAATTTACGGACAAGAATATTTGCCTGAGCGTATAACATTCGAACCTGACGGTAAATGTCCTCATCATCAGACAGACAATCTGTCAACATATGACCAAGATATTTCACTTCAGTTGAGACTTTCAATAAAGACCCAGACAGTTTGAAATTTGGAAATAGTCTATTTTTGTCCTCCTTAGTGCGACAGATCAAGATGGTGCTTTTTGAAGGATTGAACTTAACATCATGTAACTCACCATATGCTGAGCAGACATTAAGCAGCTCCTGAAGACCAGCTGAACTTGGGCTAAAAACCACTAGGTCATCAGCATACATCAAATGATTAATAATAGTATCACCAACCATGCAGCCGGTTCTACACAGGTTTAGCTGCTTAGAAAGATCATTCATATAAAAGTTAAACAAAATAGGAGATAAAATGCTTCCTTGTCTGACTCCATTGTTGACATGAAAGGATGCAGACATACAGTTGTCCCATGTCACTTGCATAGTTTGATTAGCATACCAGTAGGACAGACATCTTACTATATACTTAGGTACACCAACTTGGCACAATTTTAAAAATAGTTTTCTATGATTAACACGATCAAAAGCCTTAGTGGCGTCTAAAAAACACAGAAAAACTGTAGAATTTTTGCTGTTATAATTTATCAGTAATTCTTTTAGTCCATATATACAAATATCAATGCCATGTTTGGGCTTGAACCCAAATTGAGTTTCAGTAGACATTACTATCTTAGCAAATTTTGGCAGAAGAATAAGTTCAAAGACTTTAGACAGTGTATTAGCTAGGGCTATAGGTCTGTAATTATCAGAGCTGCCAATTTTACCAGCTTTGTTTTTAATCACGGCAAGTAAAAGAACCTTCATCAAGGATTCAGGAATAAAACCATGCATAATAAAACCAGTAAAACACAAGGCTAGCAGAGGGACAACCCTTGAACTGGCAAATTTGAGATGTTCAGCTGATATAAGATCCATTCCTATAGATTTATTTACAGACAGTTCTTTAATTGCTTGATAGACCTCGTGTGTTTTGATAGTTTCTACAGCGCTAACTTTGTCAACCTGGAAGGGTTCACTCTGTACACAGGTGAATAACTTGCTGTAGTGATGTTGCCAAAAATCTACAATCATATTCGCCCCAGAAACACCATCAATAGTGTAAGGGAGAGAGGATTTATTGTTATTGATAGTTTTAACCTCGTTCCAAAAGGTTTTTGTATCCTTTCCTAAAAACTTTTTTGCCAAGGAATCAGCCCTCATGGTTTGCTCATTCTGTTTAATGAAGCGTAATGCATATTTGTATTTTGAAGTGGACAGCTTTTTCTGCTCAAATATAGGGCCCTGTCTAGGTTTACCTGCTAGAGCCCAAGATGTAGTAGCTTTGCGGGCTTCTTTGTGGAATTTAGACACATATGTGTTCCAACCTGGTCTATTTTTAATCTTTACATTACTCTTATTATAAGGCAGACTAGCTCCCATAAGCGCTTCAATTATGTCAGAATATAAGATAGTTAGATTGATCCTATGTTCAATATTAGAGCAGTTACAGTCTGTGCAAGTAACTGCCTCTCTTGGTAAGTTAATGGAAGATAACAGTTGATCAGTTTGGGCATAGTAAGAGGCTCTTTGTTTATTAGATAAAGAAGACCAGTCTATATGCATCTGTTTTTGAATACTGTTCTTATTTACAGTTGCAGGTATATGATCAAATCTAATTGATACCTCAAAAGGGATATGATCAACAGTGGACACATTGTATAAGACATTCATATATATCAAAGCAGCATGAGCATCTGCTGTAGTTATACAATGGTCCAACCAAGATGTAGTATGCCAGGCTTCACTTATATAAGTATAACTTGCAGCTGGCAAAAGTTCCTTGCTTGACAATATTAAATTAAAATCTGTACAAAAATGAATCAGATGTTTAGCAAACAGCGAGTTTTTATCTGAGATGTCTGCATTCATGTCACCCATAACATAGATACTTTTTGACTTCTCATTTTGCATAAAAGAGCTAATATAAGCAAGTTTACTAAGGTATTCTTCTTCGTTATGATGACATTCATATGGAGCATAGACATTTAAAATAATAAACTCTTTGTCAAGCTGTTTCACGTGTACTGCAATACACCAGTCCACACCTAATCTCATGACATTTATCATAGAGTCCAAACTTTTTTTCCATAATATAGCCACCCCTCCTGGAATCCTTCCTCTTTTAATACCCAGACTGAGGTCAGTAGTAGATTCTCCAGCTCCCAGGAAACTGTCATTGATAGAGTTTAGTCCTTTTAAATCCTGTTTGGCTAAAAAAGTTTCTTGCAAGCACAAGATGTCGCAATGTAGCAACAACTGGTCGACAACCAAACGGCGAGCTTTATCGTCTGCACTCTGCCCTAAGCGCAGGCCACGACAGTTGTAAGAAGTGACTTTAATGTCCATTTTTTTTTTTTATGACTTTGTGCTCACCCCAGCAGTAGGCGCGCATTTGTCCATGGAAGGGCAGCATTTGCGCCGATAATGGTTTTGCGCGGCTCGTAAAACTTTCTCACAATGGTTCCCTCAGGCCAAAGCTCTGGGTTGTACATGACAGCCACCTCACTACATTCGGCAGAAACCTTGAATGAGGCGTACCTGGTATTAGCAGTAGTGAGTCTCAGGCATGTCACATTTTGCCCAAGTTTGGCTTTAAGATAAGCACATAGTGTTTCCGCATCCAGGTCAGGTGAGAATTTAGAGGCAAAAACATTCACCAGTTTGGTTTTCACCATTTTGATCTTCCCTGCGGCTCCAGTACCAACAATGGTCTGTCCAGCTTTCCTGCGTCCCAGTGAAGGGCCAGAGCGAGTCGTCGTCGTCGTCTTCACCGAGGGATCTTTGGGCTGTCGATGGTGTCGTTTCACGACCTGGCTCCACTTCGGAGATCCCAGAGTTGGCGTAGATTCTCCGGTACACAACGCTGGAGTATCTTCCTTTGCAATTGATAGCGAATCCCCCTCCAGATCTTGAAGACGGCGTTCCATATCCAGGGCGGTGTTCAGATCCATGTGCGCCCTACCCATTTTCTTCATCGGTACAGATCGGATTCCGCATCCTTGATCAGTATGTTGTTCTATAGCAGACACCCGGCTTGGCAGATCCGCCATAACATCGTGAAGACCTTCACTTACTTCAGCCTGAGTTTGAAGTGTTTGCTTCATGGCAGAAACTGCAACGTGGAGCTGTTCCATTTTGCGTAGCAAGCCGCAGACATCCATGTTGGAAAAAGTCACAGGAGGCAACTCGTCCAAGTAATGGGACACAAATCTGGGAATTTTATCCCCGCATTCGTTAAGCACTTTGAGGCATGCCTTCACATTGTTGATATCCTTTTGTGCTCCTTTATACGAGACGTTACGCTGAGAAGAGGTACAGAGCTCATACAGCGTCTTCTTTGATGTTTCTATCCAGTCTGAGTCAAAGGTGTTGACAGCTAGCAAAACAATCTCATCCTGGCTTAGAGTCTTTAGTTTGATAGAAAGAAAGTGTAAAAATTCATCCTCTACGATAATTTTATCCTCAATAGTTTTATATATGCATGGATTTAAGCGAGCTCTAGAAGCCACCGGAGATTTGGAAGAGCGCGCTACAGTCACATCAGCCATGTCAGCTGCCGCAGCTGACACCAATGTCAACGTGAGCTGTAAAAGTAAATTCAATAAAATAAAAAATAAACAAAACCTTAAGAAGTGGTGTGAAATACACCAGAACAGCTATTTTATGTCAAGTTGCGCATCTACACCCCAGATGTAGATGTAGATAAGAGATAACAACTAATAAAATAGCAATAGGTCTAAATTGTGTATAATTAGCCTAAAAAGTAGATTGGAATATGGAATATGTTGACGTCTGTTACATTCAGGTTATCTTTTTTTATTATTATTTCAGTTAATGTCTCCTGTTGACGTGAGTTCAGTTTGACATTGGCATCTGTCTAGTTCAGTTTGTCTGCTGTTGAAAACAGCACTTTAATGTATCTAATGCTGATTATTCAATGAATCATTTGAATTTAAATATTTAAAATACTTTCACAGTAAAAATGATATGCGATTAATTTAGATTAATTAATTATTTAATTATTAATTACAGAGTAATTGATTAGATTAATTTTTTTAATCGACTGACAGCCCTATATATATATATATATATATATATATATATAATGATTTGTATTTGAAAAAAGATTTTGTCAAAGAATCCTCCATTTGCAGCAATTACAGCATTGCAGACCTTTGGCATTCTATCTGTTAATTTGTTGAGATAATCAGGAGAAATTGCACCCCACGCTTCCAGAAGCAGCTTCCACAAATTGGATTGGCTGGATGGGCATTTCTTGCGTACCATACGGTCAAGCTGCTCCCACAACAGCTCAATGGGGTTCAGATCTGGTGACTGCGCTGGCCACTCCATTACCAATAGAATACCAGCTGCCTGCTTCTGCTCTAAATAGGTCTTGCACAATTTGGAGGCGTGTTTAGGGTCATTGTCTGGTTGTAAGATGAAATTGGCTCCAATCAAGCGCTGTCCACTGGGTATGCCACGTCGGTGCAAAATGGAGTGATATCCTTCCTTATTCATGTTGATACAACTACACACACATATATGCAAGGCAAGGCAAATTTATTTGTCTAGCACTATTCAGTACAGAGACAATGCAAAGTGCTTTACATGATTAAAATATCGGAAAATAAAACAGAATAAAAGCAAGTAGAAATAAAATACACACATTATTGATATATATATATATATATATATATATATATATATATATATATATATATATATATATATATGGGGAACAGTTCATGGTGGGGGTTTGAGGGTCTCTGTTGATGCTATGGGCTGGGGACATGCAGCGCTGGGATGAAATGTCCTTAATGGAGGAAAGAGGAGCCCCTAGGATCCCTTCTGCTGTCCCCACCACTCTCCTCATTTTCCACCAGTCGGAGGTGCTGCCACCTCCACACCACACAGAGAGACAGCTGGTCAGAATGCTCTCTATGGTACTTCTGTAGAAGGTTGTGGGAATGTGCGGGGACAGGTGGGCTCTCCTCATCCTCTGCAGGAGGTACAAGCGCTTCTGTGCCCTCTTCAGCAGTGACGTGGTGTTCACAGACCAGGTGAGGTTGACCATGATGTGCACCCCCAGGAACTTGGTGCTGCTAAACACCTCCACAGCTGAGCTGTTGATGAGTTTATGTCATCTGCGAACTTCATGATGTGATTGGGGGTGAACCTGGGGGTGCAGTCGTGTGTCATCAGAGTAAACAGCAAAGGGCTCCGGATGCAGCCCTGAGGGGAGCCCATGCTGAGGGTGATGACATCAGAGGTGGTCTGTCAGACCCGGACCGACAGTGCTCAGGAGGTGAGGAAGTGGTGAAGGGGTGTGCTGAAGCCCAGATGTTCCAGTTTTTCCACCAGATGCTGTGGGATGGAATGCTGAAGTCCAGGAACATGCTCAAAGGGGGCAGTGCGTGGGCTTGGAACCCGTTAATAACTGCTTGCAGTTCTAGTTATTATTATTATTACGGGTAATTATTATTCTCCGCTAAAACGCGATGGGCGGCCCATGCGGATTTGTAACGAACCTATTGAATCAGGTATCCAAGTACAGAATGCGCACCGCTACTCAAACCCAGAAATTCAGACCCCTTAACTACTAGGGTGCGCTATAACAAAGGACAATGCGTTTTGGCCTATAACCACCAAACTACTGGTCCCACACTCAAAAACTTCACATCACTTTGTTTATTGGAAATGGAGCGAGCAGACTTCTGGCCTTTCCGACTTAAAAAACAACAGTCCTCAAATGTTGTTCAAAAGCTGAAATCGGGCAATAAATCCATCTTAAAACCAAAGGATATTTCTGAAACTTCAATTCAAGTAGAAGAAATTAAAAATGTTATTGTATCCCTTAAAAATAATAAGAGTCCTGGCCCCAATGGTTTCATAAATGAATTTTACAAATGTTTCATAGACATCGTTGCCCCACTTTTATTGGAAGCATACCGCTTTTCTTTAGAAACTAAAACAATGGCGCCATCCTGGTCTGATGCCACAATAGTAGTATTACATAAAGAAGGTAAAGATCCCACTGACTGCGGGTCATATCGGCCATTATCCTAGCTGAATGGGGACGTACGCATTCTAACTGGCATTCTGGCAAGACGATTAAATGTCATAATAAATCAAATTATACATCCAGATCAAACCGGATTGTCGGGAGGCACTATGGAAATAATCTGCGCCGTTTATTAATTATTATGTCTCACCAAAAAGAAAATAAAGCTATGACAGCTGTAATATCTTTAGATGCCCAAAAGGCTTTTGATCGTGTGTCGTGGAAATACATTATTCAAACATTAAAGAGGTTTAAATTTGGGCCCAAATTCATAGATTGGATACATACATTATATTCATCCCCACAAGCGGGTGTAAGAGTCAATGGTTTCAGGTCGGCAAGTTTTAAGTTGGAACGTGGATGCAGGCAAGGGTGTCCTTTGTCACCTCTTTTGTTTGCAATTAGCATCGAGCCACTAGCCCAGCTTATCAGGGACAATGATGAAATTAAAGGGATTTGTAGTGTTTTTGGGGTCGTCGTCAGGGCGTCGACGCAAGCTGGGGGGGTAGACTGTAGCAGCATAAATGGTACGCTGCCACTTTAAGGTCTATTTCGGCTGCTGCATATAAGCAGGTATCCACCTGCCACGAAGTTGCTTGCGTCATGACGTCGCATCATTTTGGTTCCTGTGTCTGCTGAACTGTGCTGGCTTCTTTCGTTGCTCCTCCAAAACCTGGACTGATCTGTTTGTGTTTGCTTGGTGCTGGGAAGCTGCGCTGCATAGGCGGAATTGTGACTCCGTTTATTTGGCAGCCTGGTAATGAAACAGCTTCCTGATGAGTCTTTGACCACCATAATACTGGATTTGACACTCGCTGCTGTTTTGCCTATAAAGAACTGTTTCGCCTAAAGAAATTCTTAAAAGGACCTATCTGGACTTTCCCCCTGCTGCCGGGAGCATTGATGACACTACCATCCGGAAAAAGTGCAATATTGTAGTGCTATTGTACCACTGTTTTACTCATATCGTTTCATTTTTGCCTTTCTTTTAGGGACTGAGGCTTCTGTGGTGGCGGTGGTGATCCCTGGTGGCGGTGTCTTGTTTTGTGTGTTTTGTTGGAGCACCTTCTTTTTTTTTGTTTGCCGTGTTTTTGTAGTGTCCAGGGTGATCCCTTTTCTTCACTGGACGTTGCCCCTTTTCTCACCACTCCCCCCCCCCCCCCCCCCCCCCCCCACTGGTAAGCCTCAGTTTCCTTTTGAAATTTAAAATATTTTATAATCAATTTAAATAAAAATGCATTCACTGTTTTAACCATTCAATTGCAGATTATTGTGATTCTTTTTAAACAAAAGACGTATAGTGTTTAATAAACTTCTGTAAAACTATTTGAATCCTGTCTCATTTCCAGTAGAACTTACCTGTGTCCTTACTATTTTATTTTCCTGGAGTTATTCCAGGTGGTGTTGTCGGTATCCCATATTAACTTTAACATCTTACATTTGGGTTTCATAAAAAAAAAGAAAATCCATCCACCCCCCAGGTTGCCACAAATTGGCGTTGTTGACAGGATTCTGCTGTGTAAAGTGAGACTTGATTCTTTAGTTGTTTTGTTCTGTTGTTGTTGTTTTTTTGTTGTTGTTGTTTTTCTTTCCTTTTTGTGTAGTGGTGTTGTATTTTGTTTGCTTTGGAAGAGAATTGTGCTGTGTGTACAGGCAAAACAGCAGCGAGCCCATTAATCACAAAGGATCCAGGTCATGGAGGAGGAGGAGATCCAAGAAATGCGGGACTTGATTGCCCAATTGAAAGCAGACAACGAACAATTACGACAGGAACAGTCACGCTCTGCCCCAGGTACTTCTACTGCTCATTCTACTCCCAGCACATCTCAGAGTGCTTTGCCTGCCCCGGGTCCACCTGTGTCAGAGAGGTTGGTGTTTGTGCCTCGTGACAGGAAATGTCCGATGTTCCGGGGAAGATCAGGAATAGGGTTAAATGAGTGGTTGGAGGAGGCTGAGGCCTGTATGAGGGCACGCCACTTATCACCTGTTGATCAGGCTTTTTATTTGTATGATCATCTGGAGGGTGAGGCACGAGAGGAACTTAGATACCGTCCTAGTGCTGAACGGACTGATCCAGCTTGCATTATTAGAGTGCTAAAAGAGGTATTTGGTTGTACCGATTCCTATGTCTCGTTGCAAGAGGCTTTCTTTTCTAGAAAGCAGCAGGAGGGTGAAACCCTTCAAGAATTTTCCCTTGCACTAATGGGATTAATGGAGAGGGTTAAGGTTTCTGCACCCACTAGCATGGTTAATGCTGCTGTATTGTTGAGGGATCAGTTTGTGGAGCATGTTTTAGATGGTCCACTGCGGCGTGCATTAAAACAGTTTGTACGGGAGAAACCTGCAGCTACTTTACTTGACGTCAGGTCTGAAGCTATTAGGTGGGAACGGGAGGGATCAACAGGCGGTAGTAGGGCTCGCAGTCTTTCAGTTCCATCACTTGGATTTCAGTATGCTGTCCATGGCACTTCTCAGATTAGTTCAAGGGATCAGGGGTCAGAATTGAGGTCTCTGCGTGATATGTTGGCGCAACAACAAGAGCAATTAAATCAACTCACTCAGAGTATTGCCTCTCTTAGTCAAACTCACCAACAGAGTCGTCCCCCTCGTAATGTCCCTATAGTCTGTAGACAGTGCCAACAGCCAGGCCATTATGCTAGGGAATGAGATGGTGTACGTGTCCCTTCCCATTTTCGCACTCAAGGGTCTCAGCAGCCCTCAAATTCCCTGCCTCATAGCTCTGCGGTCTCGGAAAACTAGTGCCCACTGAATTGTTGAGCCGCAGTTCGGGTGGGGCCACTATTGGCTCAGTTACAGCACCATATAATGGTATGGATACGCCAAAGCTTGTTGCATCGTGTCCTCATTTAGATGTGTGTTTGGGAGGTGTTCAGGTGCCATGTCTAATTGACACTGGTTCTATGGTGTCAACCCTTACAGAAAGTTTCTTTAAGGATCATTTCAAGTCTGGGGGCCCTGATGGTTTACGCCCTTGTCACTGGTTGCAGCTTAAGGCAGCAAATAGGTTAAATATCCCCTACCTTGGCTACATAGAGCTTAGTGTTAAACTTTGTGGCAAAGACATCCCAAACTGTGGGATTTTAATTGTAAAAGATCCTCCTGGCAAAGTGGCTCCCACACCAGGTGTTTTGGGCATGAATGTAATCCAAAAATGCTATCATGAGCTTTTTGTGCAGCATGGCGCAGGGTTGTTCAGTCAGGACAATGTCCCCCAGGCCCCTCATGAAATCTGGCCCGCATTGCAAAAGTGCCATCAGGCAAGCCTGCAGGGCCCATCAGACTGTGTCTGGAAGGTAAAGGTCAGAGGTCGTGCAGCATGCAGGGTCCCAGGTGGGGTTATGAAGCTTGTGGTTGCTACATGCTCTGATCAGCTGTCACAGGCTGTACTATTTGAGCCTCCTGAGGCAGGTTTGCCTGGAGGTTTGCTTGCTTCTCCTGCCCTGGTCCGTGTGGTGCGAGGCACAGCCTACATACCAGTTGTTAATGTAGGCTCTACAGATATCTTGCTTTATCCACGTACTGTCGTAGGTACTCTGCATCATGTTAATGTTATCACTCTGCCTGCCGGTGTTAAAGAAGAGCCCTCATATACAGCTAAGATATCCTCTCAGGTTGTAGCCCCAACAGTACAGGACCAAATTGAGGCCATTGACCTCTCCCAATTGCCCAGCACACATCAGGGGCAGCTGAGGACCCTTCTTAGGGATTATTCGTCAGTTTTTGCAGAAAATGACAGTGATTTGGGGTGTACGAACATAATTAGTCATGACATACTCCTTATTGATGAGACCCCTGTAAACCAGCGATACCGGCGTATACCACCGTCAGACTATGAAGCAGTAAAGAATCACATTAATCAGCTACTTAGTACTAATGTGATCAGAGAAAGCTGCAGCCCCTATGCATCTCCCATTGTGCTAGTCAAAAAGAAGGATGGGAGCCTGAGGATGTGTGTGGACTATCGGCAGCTTAACAGCAAAACCCGCAAAGATGCCTTCCCATTACCACGCATTGAGGAGTCGTTGGATGCACTTACAGGTGCTTGCTGGTTCTCTACTCTGGACTTGGCAAGTGGTTACAACCAGGTACTTGTTGCAGAAGCAGATCGCCATAAAACGGCGTTCTGCACCCCATTTGGTCTATTCGAGTGGAATAGAATGCCATTTGGCCTCTGTAATGCGCCCAGTACATTTCAGAGACTTATGCAGCGTGTTTTCTCTGACAAACAGAATCAGACATTATTGCTGTATCTTGATGACATAGTTGTGTTTTCTTCCACTGTGGAACAGCATTTGGAGCGCCTGGGGATGGTGCTTGGACGCCTGAAGAAAGAGGGTCTCAAGGCAAAGTTGACAAAATGCTCTTTTCTTCAGCCAGAAGTTAAATACCTAGGCCATGTCATTTCTAGCAAAGGTGTTGCAACTGATCCATCTAAAATTGAAGCAGTGGCTAACTGGCAGCGCCCCAGCACATCCACAGAGCTGAGGTCCTTCCTTGGGTTCGCCAGCTACTATCGGCGGTTTGTTGCAGGCTTTGCCGAGCTGGCTGCGCCCCTTCACCAACTAGTGGCACAGTTAAGCAGTTCAAAAACAAAAAAGCGGCTAAGACAGGACATCGCCGAGGGCTGGACTGCAGAACACCAACAGAGCTTTGATGAATTGAAAAGGAGGCTAACTACCTCACCTGTGCTAGCCTACACTGACTTTTCTCTGCCTTTTATTCTAGAGGTTGATGCGAGCCCAGGTGGTCTGGGTGCTGTCCTCTCCCAACAACAGGACGGGGTGGTGCGTCCTATTGCTTACGCCAGCCGAGAATTAAGGCCAACTGAACGCAATATGGATAACTACAGCTCCATGAAACTTGAATTTTTAGCCCTTAAATGGGCCATGACTGAAAAATTCAGAGAGTACTTGTTGGGCCATAAATGTCTTGTGTTCACTGATAACAATCCCCTTAGTTATCTTAGTACTGCCAAGCTGGGTGCCACTGAACACCGATGGGCTGCACAACTTGCCTCCTTTGACTTCAAGATTCAGTGCCGGTCAGGGCGTACGAACAGGAACGCCGATGCCCTTTCCAGAAAACATCCATCTACCGGAGAACAGGTTGGTGCTCTTCTTCCAGGGAGTAGCCTGCCTGAATCCCTGCAGCTGATGATGGAGAGACAGGATGCTACGCAAGCTGCCATTACAGTCCTCCCTGAACGCACCACAAAGGATGTGCAAGTATTACAACATGCTGACTCAGTTTTGCAGGAACTATGGACCTTCTGGGCCCGCAAGA
Organism: Fundulus heteroclitus; assembly: GCF_011125445.2. NCBI lineage: Eukaryota > Metazoa > Chordata > Actinopteri > Cyprinodontiformes > Fundulidae > Fundulus > Fundulus heteroclitus. Next base: position 173,180 of record NW_023397219.1, on the reverse strand, counting down.
AACAACCTGATCGCACAGAGCGAAATAATTTATCTTTGTCTTTGTTAGCATTCCTGAGGCAGTGGGATCGGCTGGTGGAGAAGGATGGTGTCCTCCACCGTAAGACCTTCCGTCCCGATGGTGCTGAGGAGATGTTACAGCTGTTGCTGCCCACAGCCTTGAAGAAGGAGGTCCTGACGCAGGCTCATCAGGACCATGGCCATCAAGGTGTGGACAGAACTCTCTCACTCCTGAGGACAAGATGTTACTGGCCAAAAATGTCCTCTGATGTTGTTGATTGGTGTAGGTTATGTGAGCGATGCCAAGTAGCAAAAGATACTCAACCTCGTGCACGAACCTACATGGGCCATTTGCTGGCGTCACGACCCAATGAGATTCTGGCAATGGACTTCACAATCCTGGAGCCTTCTCAAGATGGATGGGAGAATGTGCTCATCTTAACTGATGTTTTTATTAAGTACACCCTGGCCATACCAACCAGAGATCAACGTGCCTCTACTGTGGCTCATGTCCTGGTGACCGAGTGGTTTTCAAAGTTTGGGGTACCAGCCCGTGTTCATTCGGACCAGGGGCGTAATTTTGAAAGCTCCCTTATTCAGCAACTTTGTCAATTCTATGGCATCAAGAAGTCCAGGACCACACCGTACCACCCTGCTGGAAATGGACAATGTGAAAGGTTTAATCGTACACTTCATAATCTGTTGCGTACCCTCCCCACCACCAGTAAAAGAGCATGGCCACAAGTTGTCTTTTGTTATAACACCACATCAAAGCACTGGAGAAAGTCCCTTCTTTCTGATGTTTGGCCAACAACCTAGGCTTCCTTTAGACTTTCTGCTGGGCCATGTATCAGAACCAAGTGCTGGCAGTGTTGACAAGTGGGTTGCAGAGCACCAGACACGCTTGCAACTGGCTTTTGAGGAAGCCAGGGAGAAGCTGAAGATTGCTGCAGATAGGAGAAAAAGAAATAATGACCAGCATGTTCAAGATTCTCCTCTGCATGAAGGTCAACTTGTCCTACTGCGAGACACCAATCAACAGGGAAGACACAAAATTCAGGATCTGTGGCGCTCCAAGGTGTATAAGGTCCTAAAAGAACTGGGTGACACCGGAGCAGTTTACACTGTGGCTCCTGCAGATGAGCTGAACAAAATTAAAAGGGTCCACAGGTCTCTACTGAAGCCAGTTGTTTGCAATGACGTCCCAGCATCACCAGCTGGGGAACCCCTGTTAAGTGATTCATCCTCTGAGGATGAAATTGATCCTGATTTGTTTTTGAGGTTAAATGTCCACCAACCACCGCCTTCTTTGCCAGTCAACCCACCCATGGCCAGAAATGACATGGTTCCTCAGTCTGCTGAGATATATCCTCCTGAAGCGCCTTCAACATCTGCCAGCTCAAGAAAAGATGAGGGCCCTCCAAGGGTAATGAGAAGAACTGCACGCTCAACAGCAGGTCAGCACTCCAATGTCCACCATCTCCCAAGAGCAACAGGATTAGTGCATGGGGCTGCAAACTCTCCTGATGCACACTGCAATGCTGTTTCTGCACTATTTAGACCTTAGTGCTAGTGTTTTTGGGGTCGTCGTCGGGGCGTCGACGCAAGCTGGGGGGGTAGACTGTAGCAGCATAAATGGTACGCTGCCACTTTAAGGTCTATTTCAGCTGCTGCATATAAGCAGGTATCCACCTGCCACGAAGTTGCTTGCGTCATGACGTCGTATCATTTTGGTTCCTGTGTCTGCTGAACTGTGCTGGCTTCTTTCGTTGCTCCTCCAAAACCTGGACTGATCTGTTTGTGTTTGCTTGGTGCTGGGAAGCTGCGCTGCATAGGCGGAATTGTGACTCCGTTTATTTGGCAGCCTGGTAATGAAACAGCTTCCTGATGAGTCTTTGACCACCATAATACTGGATTTGACACTCGCTGCTGTTTTGCCTATAAAGAACTGTTTCGCCTAAAGAAATTCTTAAAAGGACCTATCTGGACTTTCCCCCTGCTGCCGGGAGCATTGATGACACTACCATCCGGAAAAAGTGCAATATTGTAGTGCTATTGTACCACTGTTTTACTCATATCGTTTCATTTTTGCCTTTCTTTTAGGGACTGAGGCTTCTGTGGTGGCGGTGGTGATCCCTGGTGGCGGTGTCTTGTCTTGTGTGTTTTGTTGGAGCACCTTCTTTTTTTTTTTGTTTGCCGTGTTTTTGTAGTGTCCAGGGTGATCCCTTTTCTTCACTGGACGTTGCCCCTTATCTCACCACTCCCCCCCCCCCCCCCCCCCCCCCCCCCCCCCACACTGGTAAGCCTCAGTTTCCTTTTGAAATTTAAAATATTTTATAATCAATTTAAATAAAAATGCATTCACTGTTTTAACCATTCAATTGCAGATTATTGTGATTCTTTTTAAACAAAAGACGTGTTTAATAAACTTTTGTAAAACTATTTGAATCCTGTCTCATTTCCAGTAGAACTTACCTGTGTCCTTACTATTTTATTTTCCTGGAGTTATTCCAGGTGGCGTTGTCGGTATCCCATATTAACTTTAACATCTTACATTTGGGTTTCATAAAAAAAAAGAAAATCCATCCACCCCCCAGGTTGCCACATCTCTTTATGCAGATGATGTACTCCTGTATTTGTCTGATCCTACATCATCAATACCACGTCTGAGGGAAATGATTTCTGTTTATGGAAATTTTTCTGGCTATAAAATAAATGTTGATAAGACAGAGGCAATGGATGTCAATGGCAATATTCCACTGGGGGTTAAACAACAGAGCGGTTTTAGGTGGCCAAAGGAAGGCATTAAATATCTAGGCATCAACATTCCCCTCTCATTAAATGATTTGTATCACGTCAATTACACTAAAACACTGGATATAATTAAAAAAGACCTGGAGCGATGGTCAGCATTGCCTTTGTCCCTCCTCGGTCGCATTGAAACCATCCGCATGAATCTGTTACCCAGATTATTGTATTTGTTCCAAATGTTGCCAGTTGGCATACCTAAGTCCACGTTCGTTGAATTGGATAAAATTATATCAAAATTCATATGGCAAGGCAAGCGCCCTCGCATAAAATATAAAACACTACAAAGAAGTAAGACGGAAGGGGGCCTCAAGCTTCCGGTTTTAAAATACTATTTCTGGGTGTCATGATTTGTCTTTGGATGAACCCAGACACAGCACGCACACACAGAGCTAGTTCTTGAAATGATTTTATTGAACAGAATGAAGGGTTTTGACGAGAGGAACCAGAGTCTTCTATGAACGGAGATGAAGGGTGCAGAAGCTGGCTGACAGGAGGAGTAATGGGTGACTGACCGGGAGGAAACTTTGGAGCGGAGGACCTGAAACCGTGGAACAGCAGCGGAACCGGAGACTGTGGAACTGAGTTGCAGAACTTGAGAGCGTGGGACTGAGTTGCAGAACTTGAGAGCGTGGAACTGAGTTGCAGAACTTGAGAGCGTGGAACTGAGTTGCAGAACTTGAGAGCGTGGAACTGAGTTGCGGACATGACCGTCGAGCAGCAGTAGAGCTTGAGAACGTGGAACAGCAGTGGAAACTTGAGAACTTCCGATGGAGCAGAGCTGAGCAGAGTCTGAGAGAAGTGACTTGAACAGAAACCAAGTAGAAGCAACGTCTTCAGGCTGACTGTAACAAAAACTGAGCTGACACAGAATACTGGCAGAGACTGAGCAGAAGTGAACACTACGGACCGGCGACGAGAGCAGAAAGAGGTGAGTTTAAATAAGGGTGGAACCAGGTGGAAGCAGTTGGAGGTTAATTGCAGCCTGTCAGGAGAAACCAACCAGGCTGCGCAGGAAAGAGAGAGAGGGACAGAGGCTCAGCACGCAGCCTACAAGCTGCATCCTGACAGTACCCCCCACCCCCATAGGCCGGACACCGGACGGCCCAGAATCTCCATGCTGGGTGGGTGGAGGGGGCCCAGGAAGGCGGGCAAGAGTCAAAACTGAATACTGAGGGACCAAAGAGCCAGCGAACACAGAAAACCAAAAGGATCAAAGACTAGAGAACATTAGGGACCTAATAGAGAACACTGGGGAATAAAGGGCCAGAAAACACAGAGGAACCAAAGGGGCTAGAGAACACGGGGAACCTAAAGGCTAGAGAACACGGGGAACCAAAGGGGCTAGAGAACATGGGGAACCGAAGGGGCTAGAGAACACGGGGAACCAAAGGGGCTAGAGAACATGGGGGACCAAAAGCTAGAGAACACAGGGAACCAAGGCCTAGACAATACTGGGGAGCCCAGAGACTAGGGGACACAGAGGAACCAAAGCAGGCATATGCAGGGAAAGGAAACAGACGCACGACAGCGGCAAAGGGAAGGAACGGGCGCACGACAGCGCCAAAGGGAAGGAACGGGCGCACGACAGCGCCAAGGGGAAGGAACGGGCGTGTGGAAACACCAGGTGGAAGGACAGGCGGACTGATACGCTAGGGCTCAACAGCGTACGGAAACGCTGGGGCACAACTTGCGTACAGAAACGCCGGGGGAAAGGACCGGGCGTACGGGAACGCCAAGGGAAAAGACCGGGCGTACGGAAATGCCAAGGGAAGGAACGGGCGTATGGAAACGCCAGAGGAAGAACGGGCGGACTGATACACTAGGGCTCAACAGCGTACGGAAACGCTGGGGCACAACTAGTCGTACAGAATCGGGCGTACGGAAACGCAAAGGGAAAGGATCAGGCGTACGGGAACGCCAAGGGAGAGGATTGGGCATACGGGAACGCCAAGGGAGAGGATCGGGCGTACGGGAACGCCAAGGGAGAGGATCGGGCGTACGGGAACGCAAAGGAAAAGGATCGGGCGTACAGGAACGCCAAGAGAAAGGAGCGGGCGTACTGAAACACTAGGGCTCAACAGCGTACGAAAACGCTGGAGTACTACTAGTGAAACGACACGCCAGGAACCCGCCGGGGCGTGAGGAAAACGCCGGGGCGCAAGGGAAGAGATTGCCGGGGCGTGAAGTAAACGCTGAGACGCAAGAGAAGAGATCGCCGGTGCGTGAGGGAAACGCCGGGGCGCAAGGGTAATATTGCCGGGGCGTGAGGTAAACGCTGGGGCACAAGGGAAGGATTGCCGGGGCGTGAGGTAAACGCCGGGGCACAAGGGAAGGATTGTCGGGGCGTGAGGGAAACGCCGAGGCGGAACGGGCGCACGACAGCGCCAAGGGGAAGGTACGGGCGTACGAAAACGCCAAGAGGAAAGGAACGGGCGCTTACAGCACCAGGGAAAGGAACGGGCGCGCAACAGCGCTAAAGGGGAAAGACAGACATACAGGAACACTAGAGAGACAAGACAGGCGTACTGATATGCTAGGGCTCAACAGCGTACGGAAACGCTGGAGCACAACTAGCGTACAGGAAAGCCAGGGGAGAGGACGGGCGTACGGAAACGCCAGGGAAAGAACTAGCGTATGGAAACGCCAGGGAAAGGAACAGGCGGACCATAACACTAGGGCTCAAAAGTGTATAGAAACGCTGGAGCACAACTGGTGTATGGTAACGTCTGGGGAAAGAACTGGCGTATGGGAACGTCAGGGGAAGCAAGAACGGAGGGCGTCCTAACACGCCGGAACACGAACGGGGGGCGTCCTAACACGCCAGGGAGCACGAACAGAGAGCGTCCTAACACGCCAGGGAGCACGAACGGAGAGCGTCCTAACGCCAGGGAGCACGAACGGAGGGCGTCCTAACATGCCAGGGAACACGAACAGAAGGCGTCCTAACACGCCAGGGAACACGAACGGAGGGCGACCTAACACGCCAGGGAACACGAACGGAGGGCGTCCTAACACGCCAAGGAACAGGGAATGTGCCGAGCAGCAACTGGCCGAGCGCGCCAGAGGGCTCAGCCGGCGACATGGGACCGCCGGATGGCTCTGACAGCGGCTTGCATGCGCTGGGCAACGACAGGCTTGCGCACCAGAGGGCTCAGCCGGCGACTAGGAGCGCCGGAGGGCTCTGGCAGCGCCTAAACACAGAGGAAGACAAGACAAAGAGGACTAGGACAGGGACTACTAGACTAAGACAGGGACTACAAGAATAAGACAGAGGCTACAAGACTAAGATAGGACTCGAGAGGAACTACAGGGGCTAGACAGGGAAACCAAAACAAAACCAGAAAACTAGGAGGGGAACCGAAACCTAGAGCTAAACTATAAAACAAAGCAAACAGGGAGACAAGGGCAGGTTCAGCTAACTAATGAAAAACTAGATAACTAAAGCTAGAAATAAGAACACGAGAAAAACAGGAAATCTAAGGTGAAAACTAAAATTCAGAACCAAAATTCGAAAGCCTAAAGGGAAACCTAGAACAATTAAACCGAGCTGAAAATAAACCCAAAGCAAAACAGAAACTCAAATACTTTAAAGAAAACGAAAAAAAAAACTCCTAAATAATTCCGAAACACAAAAAATCCTAGATAAACCAAACCTAAGGTTAAGCCTAAACAAATTAACAGAAAGCAGAAACTAATTTTCTAAATCAGTAAAGAATACAAAAAAACAAGACTAGAAACTAAAGCAGGACTTGAACGCCAACAAAAACCGAAACTGAAGTACTCTAAGAAATCTACGGGAAACTGAAAAACTGAGGAACGTTAAATAACTCAAAACACAAGGACCCAAAAAATAATTCAAAACAAAACAGAAACTAGAAAACGCTGGGCAGCAGGAAGTGACGCTAGGCTACGTCAGAGGTGGGCTGCACGGAAAGCGAACCCGGAAACACAGTCGGAGGTGGACGTCGCAACACAGCAAGCCAAACTAGACGGACCACGGGCGGGGCATCCATGAAGTCCCCAAGCACAGGTGGAGCAGACCCTGCCAGCTTCTGCACCAAGCTCTGTGCGTGCTCGGGTTCATCCTTTTGGCCGGTCCGTAATTGTCATGATTTGTCTTTGGATGAACCCGGACACAGCACGCACACACAGAGCTAGTTCTTGAAATGAGTTTATTGAACAGAATGAAGGGTTTTGACCAGAGGAACCAGAGTCTTCGATGAACGGAGATGAAGGGTGCAGAAGCTGGCTGACAGGAGGAGTAATGGGTGACTGGAGGAAACTCTGGAGCAGAGGACCTGAAACCGTGGAACAGCTGCGGAACCGGAGACTGTGGAACTGAGTTGCAGAACTTGAGAGCGTGGGACTGAGTTGCAGAACTTGAGAGGGTGGGACTGAGTTGCAGAACTTGAGAGGGTGGGACTGAGTTGCAGAACTTGAGAGCGTGGAACTGAGTTGCAGAACTTGAGAGCGTGGGACTGAGTTGCAGAACTTGAGAGCGTGGAACTGAGTTGCAGAACTTGAGAGCGTGGAACTGAGTTGCAGAACTTGAGAGCGTGGAACTGAGTTGCGGACATGACCGTCGAGCAGCAGCAGAGCTTGAGAACGTGGAACAGCAGTGGAAACTTGAGAACTTCCGATGGAGCAGAGCTGAGCAGAGTCTGAGAGAAGTGACTTGAACAGAAACCAAGTAGAAGCAACGTCTTCAGGCTGACTGTAACAAAAACTGAGCTGACACAGAATACTGGCAGAGACTGAGCAGGAGTGAACACTACGGACCGGCGACGAGAGCAGAAAGAGGTGAGTTTAAATAAGGGTGGAACCAGGTGGAAGCAGTTGGAGGTTAATTGCAGCCTGTCAGGTGAAACCAACCAGGCTGCGCAGGAAAGAGAGAGAGGGACAGAGGCTCAGCACGCAGCCTACAAGCTGCATCCTGACACTGGGCAGCTCAGTTAAAGCCTTTAATTTCATGGATCCAACAGGATTCTCAAACAAGATTGCTCAGCATTGAGCAAGCAAAGTGCTCAGTACCATTAAAGGTATTGCCATTTCTAGATATCCCAGTAAAGGAACTGCCATTGTGGACTAAAACCACACTTGACATTTGGAACAAAGTGCAAATTTTTTTCAAGCTACCGAGAGGTTTATCAATATTAACAAGCATTGGACATATTAAATCTTTCACACCCAATCTCTTGGACAAAATTTTTTCTAAATGGGCTGAACAGGGGCTTACATTTCTTCATCAGTTGATCGACAGAAACAATCTTATATCGTTTGAAGAGTTATGTAGGAATTTTCATCTCCAAAACAGTGATTTCTTTAGATATTTACAGCTGCGCTCTTTTTTGCTCGCACACAAGGACTGGGAAAAAGTACTAAATCCAACACCATTAGAAAACCTTCTAATCCATTACCAGAAAGGGGGAGGAGATAAAAAATTTATATTTGCAAAGTTATATAGTGCATTACTGTCAATGAACCTTAACGAAACCACTTGGACAAAACAAAGATGGGAGGCAGAGACGGCCAAAATAATCTCTGACGAGGCATGGGAGGGAGTCTGGATTGAGGCTCATAGAGTTACAAACTCAAATATATGGTGGGAATATAAATGGAAAATTATTAGCAGATATTTCAGGACCCCAGATGTGGTTGCCAAGATGGATCCTAAAGTACCAAGCTTGTGTTGGAGAAATTGTGGCTCAGCGGCCCCCAATCATACACACATTTTTTGATCATGCCCCAAACTTCAAAACTTTTGGGATGAGGTGTACAGAACTATAAACCATATTTTCCCAGGAGTTATACCAAAGGATGTTGCAGTTGCGGTACTTGGTATTATACCAGATGGCTTGCAAGGACGGGCCAAAGCATATCTGTTAAATGCCCTTTTTACAGTTGCCCTGAAATGCATCACAATAAGGTGGATGCAGCTGGAGCCTCCTTCCTATGACTTATGGGTCCAAAAAGTAAGGGAATTGTATAAAATGGAAAAGATAACCTACTCATTAAGACTTCAGAAAAACACTTTTAGCCTGCGCTGGGGGCCAGCAGAAGCAATGTTGATGTAAATAAACCCAACAAGTTTGTCTCTTGGCATATGATGTCTAGCTATCCCTCCCAAAGTGTATCCTTATTTTGGTGTTGTATGATGATGAACCTACAATTGTGACTAACATGTTTATTTATGGAAAACTTTATATTGTCAACATTTGTGTCATGTGCCTTTAATGCATGGTTGTATCATTGCTCTGCAAAAATAATAAAAGTCTAAGTTCTAAAAATAAGACAAAAAAACAAAGATAGACATAGTTTTTAGCATTTATATATAAATTAATATTAATTTTACATAGTAAAGTCACAAGTTTTAATGTTAATTTTTTCCCTCACTAACACATCTAATCCTGAGCTTTCACACCTAACAATATTGTTATTTGTATATTTTTGCATGCTGTTTTTATTAATTCAATTCAATTTTATGTATATAGCACCATTTCATGAAACATGTCATCTCAAGGCACTTTTCAAAGTCAAATTCAATCATATTATACAGATTGGTCAAAGATTTCCTATATAAGGGAACCAGTTGATTGCATTAAAGTCTTGACAAGCAGCATTCACTCCTGGAGAAGCGTAGAGCCACAGGGAGAGTCGTCTGCATTGTCCATGGCTTAGCAGCAATCCCTCATACTGAGCAAGCATGAAGCGACAGTGGAAAGAAAAACTCCCCATTAATGGGAAGGAAAACGACAAGCAATGCAAAACTGGAGAACAGTGGATCTCAGTAGAGTGAGAAAAATAGGCCCTGATGTCCTCCAGTAGCCTAAGCCTATAGCAGCATAACTATAGAGGTAGCTCAGGGTAACATGAGCCACTCTAACTATAAGTTTTGTCACAAAGGAAAGTTTTAAGATTAGTCTTAAAAGTAGACGGGGTGTCTGCCTCACGGACCAAAAATGGGAGTTGGTTCCACAGGAGAGGAGCCTGATAACTAAAGGATCTGCCTCCCATTCTACTTTTAGCGACTCTAGGAACCACCAGCAGACCTGCAGTGTGAGAGCGAAGGGCTCTGTTAGGAACATACGGGGTAATCAGAACTCTGATATATGATGGAGCTTGATTATTAAGGGTTTTATACGTTAGAAGAATTTTAAATTCTATTCTTGATTTAACAGGAAGCCAATGAAGGGAAAGCTAAAATTAGAGAAATATGATCCCTGTTGTTGATTTTCATCAAAAGTCTTGCTGCAGCATTTTGAATCAGCTGAAGACTTTGAACTGCATTTTGTGAACTTCCTGATAGTCAAGAATTACAATAGTCCAGCCTTGAAGTAACAAATGCATGGACTAGTTTTTCAGCATCACCCCTGGACAACATTATCCTCGTCCATACACAGTTTTTTTCAAAGCCTGGAAAAAGGTTCAAAATGTCCGGGTCATTCCAGAATCTTACACTTTGCTTTCACCGGGGGCAGGAGCTCAATACCCTTGGAAGAGACTGTTTAGCGCAGCTTCATGTGCTGACACTGTAACTCCAGGTACTTCATTTGGCCACGTGATTCAGCCTTAGTTTGTCAAATACAGAGAAAACAAATTAATAAGTATAGGTATGGGTTGGCTTTCTGCAATGTTATCAGCAGGTAAAAACTCATCTTCATAACCAATCTCTGCTCAAAATGGTGATCTACACCGCATAATCTACTTTCAGCAGTTATCACAGGTTATTGCAACCATACGTAAACTGCAGAAAATACGGGCAGAGCTGCTCCCTCTGCCTTTACTACCGTCCGTCAGCTCCTATATCAGTCTAGAGAAGGATGCACTCCAGCGTGTTATGAGGCGGAGGGATATTTCAGCTGCTTATAGGTCAAAGTGTCTGTAGTGCAAGCAGGTCTCTTAATAACTTGTCAAGACTTGATGCAATCTGCTGGATTTCCTTTGGAAAACTTTTGACCAATCTGTATAATCTGATTGAATTTGACTTTGGAAAGTGACTTGAAATGACATTTATCATGAATTGGCACTATATAAATAAAATTTAATTGAATTGAATCTTGACAAGCAGCATTCACTCTTCCAGAAAAAGCGTAGAGCCACAGTGGACAGCCATCCACATTGTTGATGGCTTTGTAGCAATCCCTTATTCTGAACATGCATGAAGCTATATTGGAGAGGAAAACTCCGGTCATCTGCCTCTACCGACTGGGGATTAGAGAAGACAGAGCAGAGACACCTGGATTAGTCAAGACCTGGAGACACAGCTAACATTTAATTATTTAATTTTGTCCATGGGCAATCACTTAACCATAATTTACCTACAGAATGTGTGAGTTAAAAGATGAACAACAATGAAGTGTAAAGGCACTTTAAGTGGTCAATACGACTAAAAAAGTACAATATAAATGTAGTCCATATACCAGCAAATACAATTGAATAAAGTCTGAACATCCGTCCGTCCGTCCGTCGTCTTCCGCTTATCCGGGGTCGGGTCGCGGGGGTAGCAGCTTCAGTAGGGAGGCCCAGACGTCCCTCTCCCCAGCCACTTGGGCCAGCTCCTCAGGAGGAACCCCAAGGCGTTCCCAGGCCAGCCGGGAGACATAGTCCCTCCAGCGTGTCCTGGGTCTTCCCCTGGGCCTCCTCCCGGTGGGACGTGCCCGGAACACCTCTCCAGGGAGGCGTCCAGGAGGCATCCTGACCAGATGCCCGAGCCACCTCAACTGGCTCCTCTCGACGTGGAGGAGCAGCGGCTCTACTCTGAGTCCTCCCCGGATGACTGAGCTCCTCACCCTATCTCTAAGGGAGAGCCCAGACACACTACGGAGAAAACTCATTTCAGCTGCTTGTATCCGGGATCTCGTTCTTTCGGTCACGACCCAAAGCTCGTGACCATAGATGAGGGTAGGAACGTAGATCGACCGGTAAATCGAGAGCTTCGCCTTTTGGCTCAGCTCTCTCTTCACCACAACGGATCGGTACAGCGCCCGCTTCACAGCAGACGCTGCACCAATCCGCCTGTCGATCTCCCGCTCCATCTTCCCCTCATTCGTGAACAAGACCCCAAGATACTTGAACTCCTCCACTAGGGGCAGGACATCCTCCCCAACCCGGAGAAGGCACTCTACCCTTTTCCGGTTCAAGACCATGGTCTCGGATTTGGAGGCACTGATTTTCATCCCGGCCGCTTCGCACTCGGCTGCGAACCGCTCCAGTGAGAGCTGTAGATCACGCCCTGATGAAGCCAATAGGACCACGTCATCCGCGAATAGCAGAGACGCAATCCTAAGGCCACCAAAGCGGATCCCCTCAACACCTTGGCTGCGCCTAGAAATTCTGTCCATAAAAGTTATGAACAGAATCGGTGACAAAGGGCAGCCTTGGCGGAGTCCAACTCTCACCGGAAACGAGTCCGACTTAATGCCGGCAATGCGGACCAGACTCTGACACCGGTCGTACAGAGACCTGACAGCCCTTATTAAAGGGTCCGGTACTCCATACTCCCGGAGTACCCCCCACAGGATCCCCCGGGGGACACGGTCGAATGCCTTCTCCAGATCCACAAAACACATGTAGACTGGTTGGGCAAACTCCCATGCCCCCTCAAGAATCCTGCTGAGGGTATAGAGCTGGTCCAGTGTTCCACGGCCAGGACGAAAACCACACTGCTCTTCCTGAATCCGAGATTCGACTATCCGACGGACCCTCCTTTCCAGAACCCCTGAATAGACCTTCAGACCCTAAGCCTCCCTGGTAAGGTCTGAACATCCATGTCTCCTTTTAATTCAGGAAAAGTTCCGGCTCCATTTTAAAAACATCTATATACATAAATATATGTATATTTCAAGTCTGATAATTGTTTTCTTCCTTTGTTGGCAAATCTACGAACGGAGCGAGGTGTGGTGTAATGAATAAGACAGGAAGAACTAGAGGCCACCTCGTCAGATACTAATCTGGTGCATTATTAAAAATTACAAATTCACCTCCCAGACTGGAGTGTGAAGACTCCTGTGATGCATGTTGCATCCATGCTTCTGACTAAGTGGAGCTTGGCGCTTTTTGTTTTTGTCTTGCTGAGGTCTCAGAGCAGAAGAAGAACTAGTAAACAGACTAACATGGTTAAGTTAAAGTTGGGTGTGCTTTACTGATAAAAACAAAATACTACAGCTCCCACATACTTGGGCGAGCTGTGCTGACTCTCCCAGGATCTTTTACCTTCATAGTCGAGTGTACCTGTTGCCTATGTTTCTTGTGGCGAATTACTACAATTTCCACACTCCCTACGAAGCAAGATAGGAATGGAAAAATTTTAAATTAGCTTAGCTAGTTGACCATGTCAAGCCGTTTCTTTTCCAGCAAGCACCCACCACACATCTGTCAGTGCGCACACAGAGAGGAACTGTGATACTGCGCGTCCTGGAGACTGCCTGCGGACGACTTGTGAGGCACCTGTGTGACTTCTTGCCGAGCTGTTTATAGTGTGACACCACATATGGTTGTTAAGATTGAGCTCTGTGCATACATGTCAGGGTGTAATCCGCACACTCATGTCCATGCAAGAAATGCCGGCTCACAGTTGAAATTTTCAAAAAAGAAAATATCTTTGGTTATATGAATCGATCATTTGGAATTAATATGAGAATCAATTCATAATTGGAAAACCTATTTTTTAAACACAACCTAGAAGTCAGTGTGTAAAATTAGGATCAAAGGCGCATCTACTAAATACTGGCTTGAGGAGGTTGATTCTTTATGTACTTTTTTCATAAATATATTTGTCTAACGATAAACAAAGCATGGATTTATGCCTCCATGGACAAGAGCCACGCTGACCATTTTCCCAAGCAGTTTATAGTCACCATTTTCTACTCTTGCAAATGAAATTCCCCAGTGATGCATTAAGAGTTTAAGTGATCTATGCTTCTTAATTTGAGTTTTTAAACAGATTACCGCCATTATTAAGTTTAACAGAGTCCACCATAGTTCATACAACTCTTATTGCTTACCATGAGCCACTAAAGACTTTTTTGAGTGAAGTGTGCCACTGAAATATTTAACGTCTCTGATTGTGACAACCAAGAATCGAAGAAACTCTGGTGGGCCCGCCATCATCAACAGCCCCTCCCCTATCTCATCACAGTCAAAAAATGTGATGTCTAGGCAGTGTGTTGGTGAAGATCTTTGCCTCCAGAATACCCTGAAGGCACTATCCGAGACGGTGTCTCTCATGACCATGACGCTGTTGGATTGTGGAAGAAGCCCAAGGACTAGCTGGGTGCTCATATTTCTTTAAATTGCAGTCACATAAAGTCTGTTTTAATGGGGAAAAAGAACTATTAAAAACAGAAAAACTAGGAAAGAAAGCATCTCAAAACTAATGTGCAAAATCTGGAATAGTTGTCAGATTGGTGACAAACTGAGAATTTGTGAAAGCTAAGTTTATTTATATAGCACTTTTCAGTAACAAGACATTCAAAGGGCTGCATATGATCAGAAACACACAAAAATTCTAAGAAAGCTACAGTTTAAGGTCTCTAGTCTGACACCACAACTAAAACTGCACTAAAATTAAAAATTTTTTTTAAAAAAAAGCTACAGCTTGAGGTCTCTGATCTGACCTTTTTGACACAACTAAAACAGCACTAGAAAGCTAGTTTCAGGTCTCTGATCTTGACCTTTGTGACACTACAGCAGGGACAAATCACAGTGAGGCGTTCTGCGTTTGTCTGTGAACTGTCCCAGATAGCACTTTGCAGCTATTAGTCTTTGATAGTGATGGAATATTATCAGGCAGTTCAGTTCAGTGCACTCTGTTCAAGGTCACAGATGTCACAGGGTGTCTTGTTTACATAACATCCAGGAGAAATAAAGATTGCAGGGGAGCCAACATAGCATCCTCAACTGACAAAAATGGACAGACACACAATCCTCCTCCCACCGTGTGTCCAGCTGCACATGTCCCGTCGGGCACAGGGGCTCTCCTTCGCCCCGTCTTCTCGTTGAGAAATTTGATCAATTTGCGTTTAGAGCTCAGCTGACCAGATCAATCATTTATAGTTTGGACAATATATAAAAGGAGGCTTCAAAGAGACTGATAGAAGCAAGTAAGGAAGTTGAGGAGGGAGGCCCGAGAGAAGAAGCATCTGCCCTCACTGAAGCAGGAAGAAAAAAAAAAGTTACCATTTATAACTTGGAGCAATCCTCCAAGTGTTGGATTCCCTTATGCCATACGTCCAGAAACATTTTATCAAGAGTCATGGGTATGAGTTTGTTTCGCTTTAAAGGTGTTCTAGGTGACAATCCCACCTTCAAAGACTTTTGTGAACATAGTATCAGATTTTTATCAGAGGCCTCAACATGGGATCATCTGTCCTGTTGTTTACAGTCAAAGGATTATGCTTATAAAGTCACTGTGGATCCCTTCTTCCAGGGGTTGCAGTCCGATTAGTATCCAAGAGGGAGCATCTCTGCTCTCAAAAAAGGATGAGATGAACATCATTTGGGCTGCCAAATAGTTTTTAAAATTTGGTAGTCGAAGTCCCCCTAAACCATAATCCCATCCATCCACCTTCTTACTTGTTTATCATGGGGGTCACAAGGGGTGCTGGTACCTATATCCAGCGTGCAATGGGCAGGGTACACCCTGGGCAGGTCGCCAGTCTGTCGCAGGGCAACAACCATACACGCACACCAAAGGACAATTTAGAGAGACCAGTTAACCTAACAGTCATGATTTTGGACAGTGGGAGGAAGCCAAAGTACCCAGAGGGAACCCACACATGCACAGGGAGAACATGCAAACTCCATGCAGAAAGAACCAGGGTTGGACTTGAACCCAGAACCCTTCTTGCAGCAAGGCAATAGCACTGCTCCATTGTGCAGCCCAACCATAACCCCACGTTAGCTTTACCATGGATATCCGGGGTACCTTACAATTACATAAAAATTGTCTGACATTTCCATTGAGAGCTTTGAAGGACTGTGGCAATTAAATGGGCAGGGATTCAAACAAATATTGCAACCTCGGTTGTGTCATGGTTTTAAGGTGTTTGGCCCACATGCAGACAGAATCAGATTCAGAAACAGTTTTAAGATGTTTATTAAAGGCTCGGCGGGTTCTTTGCACACAACGTAAGCTACAGGAAGGAACGGAGGGAATGCACACAATGAGAATGAAGAGCGAGGTTGGAACGTCAGGGACTGTGGAGAAAAGGGGGAACAACATTAACTCTAGTTGAACCAGGGGAAGTCTCCAGATGCTGCAATGCTTACCGCTTAGTTGAGAGGACCTAGCTGGGGAGGATGAGTGGGGAAGGAGTTCTGTGACCGTGAGCTCACTGATGGTAGTAGGTGGCTGAGTGACGGGAAGGCTGGTAGATGTTATTCTCACAGGTACGCAGGTCAAGAGACAGGATCATGGCCTAGGCATACCACAACGAGGGTAACACTCTGGCATCTTCCAGCTGAGTGAGCACTCCTTTTAAACCCGAGCCGAGCAGCCCTGATGAGCCGCAGGTGTGGGCCACGCCCACCCGTCAGCTGCAGCCACCTGTGAAGCAGGGTTAGTAGAGCACAGACACACAGAATCCTGACAGTAATAAGGAAAAGCCGGTCGAAATAATGAATTATTGCACCGGGGGAGCGTTTACATGGGGACCAACTAGGGGCACTTCCATCATGGATAAAATTGTTTTTAAATGCTAATAGCGACGTATAACTTTTAAAAAATAGATAAGTGTCCAGGTGTCTGCAAGACATAGAGATGTATCCTTGCGGGGCTGAAGCTTAGAACCGCGTGTAGACGAAACAGTCGGAGGTCGTAGCCAGCGCACGCTCCCTTTTTAAACTTAGTGGGAACTTAACATGTTGAAAATATCTTTTGGCGCTGGCATAGACGTTTTTAAAAAAATATGAAAAACACAGATCTGTGTAAGACAGTGAAAAAGGCCGGGCTGCGTGTGTTTGTCTGAATGTCCTTGTTTGTATGCAACTGTATGTATGTATGTATGTATCATATGTAAGTAAACGTTCGTCTGTGTGAATTAATTCAGTGAAAATTATAAATATCATGGTTTCAAAATTTTTTATTTGTTTTGGGAGACTGCAGCTCCCAAATTTGAATGCATTTTTAAGCATGAACTATGTTAACTAAAAGCTAAAAAAAAAGGGAAAAGAGAGACTTCAATAACAAAGTTGTTGTTTTTTTTTTCCACATTAAATATCCGGCCCAAATTAAATTGATACACGGAGGGATCAACATGGCTTGAACGAATATATTTCAGCTTTGTTAGAAAATTGAACTGGCAATAAGTAGTATATAAAGCTTGTTGAGTTTACTGTTTTACAAAATTAGGCACAGATCCAATCACATAATTGTGCTCCTTGGGAGACATTTTTTTTAGTTTTTTTGGTTATTTCTGGTTTCTTTCTTTTGGAAATGCTTTGAACAGAGTTTCAAAGGAACAGAAGGAACCTTACCAGGATCAGCCAAGAGGATCATGTTAAATTGACACTAAGGGGACCAGGGTTTTGACTGTGTGCTACTTACACACATTTCTGCCAACAGAAGACTCTGAGAAGACAGTTCTAGCTGTAAGGTAATGAGTCATAATCAAATTTGGACACTAAATTATGCCTAGTTTTAACCAATTCATACCAGGAGATCTTAGAGCGGAGAAAGGTGGTGTCTTAAAAATGTTTGTTGCTTTCTGCTATTAACAGTTCTACCTCTCTGCTCTTTTTCTTTGCAAGGAAACCTGTTCAATATGATAGGAATGTGCTAACAGAGCGATTCTAGTCTCTTTTTAGACATTCTCAGATGCGAGTGAATACCAAAATGGTGCCGCAGTGACAGGGGGGCTGATCCTTGGGACAAGAAAAGGTGATGTCATTGACTTCAGGCTGATCCAGTTTTGAGTTTTATTTTGTCAGAGAAAAAGTTTGATCTATTTATTTGCTTTTTGTTAAAAAAAAATTCATTATTATTCTTTTAGGGGTTTTTTCTCTTTTATTTCTTTTATGTTTGTCATTTTAGAGGGAACCCTGTGGTTAAAATGTTTGTTTGTGACTGCTTTGCTGTAATTTCTTTTCAACCTATGGAGCTTTCTTTGGCAAAAAATGCTGGCAGAACTCATTCTGTTTTCAGGCGTGACAACTGGAGGGGGGGCTCTTGAAGTGAAGGAGAACGTTGTGCTGCTGAATTCTGCAGACTCTGCAGTCTGAGAGTAAAGTGCTCTGTTAGGAACATACAGGGTAATCAGAGCTCTGATATATGACGGAGCTTGATTGTTAAAGGCTTTATACGTTAGAAGAAGAATTTTAAATTCTATTCTTGATTTAACAGGAAGCCAATGAAGGGAAGCTAGAATTGGGGAAATATGATCCCTCTTGTTGATTTTCATCAGAACTCTTGCTGCAGCATTTTGGATCAGCTGAAGACTTTGAACTGCATTTTGTGGATGTCCTGATAGTAAAGAATTTATTCACAGAACTACTTCCAGTCTCCTCCCTAGGCAACGCCCACTTCCTGAATATCAATAAATGACGACTTGGTGGGGCTTTTAGGCGATGAAACACTCCCTTTTTTCTCAGCTGACTTTTCAGAATAAGGAAAAGATATGAATCCTTCTGCATAAAATATATTTCTGGAAATATACAAATTGGTACATATTTAAGAAGCTTAGGGGTTTACTGTTTTGGTTTTAAGAACATGTGTAAAGTATTTTAGAACTGGTTTAGCAAGAAGTTTCCAAGCGGTTTTAGTCTTTACTCTTTATTGAGACTGACTGTACATTGAATGAGATAAGGTGAACCTTGACACAGTAGTGAGTAGAAACAGCCATGATATGAGTAAGGTGATAAAATGGTGTTGCAGAGAACTTTCAACTGTCAGACATTGATAGGTCAGACATACCTTGGCTTTCTGTTAAGAATTACTAAGAAAAACAGCTGGATTTACATTTGGACATTTACATTACTTGCAGGATGTATTGATTACAGTGCAGGATTTTTAATTGTGAACAGAAATATCTGGACGTGTAAGAGCTAGAAGGAAGTTTGGAATAAATGACACGAATGGGAGCTTGATAAGAACACTAATTACACTTTTTGGTTGTTTTAGAACAGAAAACAAAGCCTTGTGCTTGCCACACCAACTATAAGGAGCAGCTTATTAAGGGGAAATGCAAACTACAATGCTCATTGCCAGAGCCAAAACTGAACACATTGCCATTCAGTTGTATTATCTCGTACAAGCGGGGGAACGAGGAGTGGACTGACAAAGCTAGGGAAGAGAAAGCCAGAGAATTATAGGCCCGTTTACACTACCCTTGTTAAACCGATCCAGGCCGAGACCAGTCTGAGCTTGGACCAGTTAACCAGGCCGAGCCTCGTTTCTGACTACCGTTTACACACAGCACTATCCTGGTTCCTTGGTTGCTCCTCGCCTCCTAGTGACGATCTGCGGTACTGCTGCTCTCTGGGATTGAAGGCGGGACAAAGCAAATCAAAATGGCGGCACCTGTAACATTCAGGATATTATGCTGGAGTATTCTTGTCATATTTCGGTGTTTGCGGAAAGTCAGGCGAAGAAGGAAACCACTGGTGAACCTACTAGAGAGAGTCGGATTTTGGGGAGTTGATGATGAGGCGAACGAACGTCTACTCCGGGTTTACAGATGCCGGAAACAACAACAGACGCTGAGGTTTATCACGCTGCGAAGCAGAATCATCTCCGGGAATCGTGTGGCACGGTAAGAAGCTAGTATTTTTTCATCATTACAGAGGCTTATCTACTGTTGCTTCCATCCACCAGCTGATCACGTTTTATTATATATTATTCGTTTTTTTTAAGTCTCCCTTATTTTTGTTGTGCTTACAGAACTGTTTGGATGCGAGAGCGGAGCGAACACTGGTGGCTGTATATTGCAAGAGCGACGTTCAACCCTCAGCAATGGATTGAAAACTTCAGGTACTAATTACAAAAAAAAAAGCTGATTTTCTCCCATTTTTTATATGATAGGCTATTGTTTTGACACCATTATTTGTTTTGATTGATTACCGAATTAATAAGGTGAGAAATGTACAAAGAACTGTGTATAACTAACACTAATATTGTGAATAATTTGTTTTTATAGAATGAGCTACAGAACCTTCCAATGGCTTTGTGAGTCGCTCAGGCCTTACATCTCCAAGGCAGAAACCAGGATGCGATGGCCTATTCCTGTGAAGCAGAAAGTTGGTGCTGTCTTGTGGTTTCTGGGAACCACATCAGACTATCGCACCATTGCTCACCTTTTTGGAATATCCAGAGCCACACTGTGCAGCTTTGTCAAGGATGTTTGTGAGGCAATATGTTATCATCTGACACCACAGTTTGTGAAGCTACCCACTGATATAGAGGCTACAAATATTATGGAGTCATTTAAAGAAAAATGGGGATACCCTATTTGCATAGGTGCTATTGATGGCTCACACATACCCATTGTCGCACCAATGGAGAGCCGAGTAGATTATTTAATAGAGATAATCTACAGTATCTGGTACAGTATTAATATGCAAGCACTGGTAGACGATATATGTTTAGAGATATCTGTGTTGGATGGCCAGGAAGCACTCGTGATGCCCGTGTTATAGTTAACTCCCAGCTCTACCAGTTTTGGGAAAATGGTGTGTTCCCCCATCTTCAAACAGAAATCGATGGTGTGATGGTACCTCCCGTTATACTTGGTGATCCAGCATACCCTCTCCTACCCTGGCTGATGAAGCCTTATCCAGAAAATGCAGAGACAACAGAAGCCCAAAAAAAATACAACCTCATCCATAGCCGTAGCAGGATGGTAGTAGAGAACGCCTTTGGGCGGCTAAAGGGGAGATGGAGAAGGCTTTTGAAGCGAATCGACAACAACACATCAAATGTTCCGAACGTCATAGCTGCCTGCTGTACCCTACATAATATCTGTGAGACCCAAGGAGAGGATTTCTTTGATCAGTGGGCCAATGAGGCAAATCATCCACCCAGTAACAATTTCGTTGATGGAGAAAATGATCCTGATATTGACAATGCCCACGATATAAGAAATGCTCTGTGTCGTTACTTTGCTAATCAAAATTAGCCTTACCTTGACTGAAGTGTTTCATGTTTTGTAAATAGTTTATTACAGTAAAGTTTCATACATATTTTTGAAATTACTGGTGTGCTGTGTAGTTTGAAAAACTTAATAAACAATTTTTGTATGCAAAATGATATGTATTGTAAATAATTTCTAAAACTTGAGTTATATATTGTACAATTACTGATATGGTCCATAGTTTGAAAAGTTTGGGAAAGAAATAGAAGGTGATGCAGGGTTCAGGGCCTGTAGTTGTGCTGGTTGCTGCGGCAGCCGCTGGACCATCATCTGCATCAGTTGCATCTCATGTTCCTGTTCCTGTTTTCTCAATCTCTCTTCAGCCTGTTAAAATAAAAGACATATTCATTTACGTCCATGTCAAATATACATATATTACAATTTTTGAGTTATTAAAGAAATGCATTCTTACTTGAAGTCGGTTTCTTTCTACTTCTGGTAGAGGTTTAGGTGCTGTTCTTGCTGCTGTCGTAGGTGGCGTTGGACCGACTCCTGCTGTTCTTTAAATGCTGCCAACCAGCGGTCATCAGAATGTCTTTGAGCATCTACGAATGCCTCTATTGTACTATCTAGGGCTTTTACTAATTTGCTCTTCCTCCTGGTTTTAACATTTACTTTATGAGCTTCAGCAACAGGAGTCTCATCAACAGGAAATTCAGCAACACGACTTCCTCCTGGCTCCTCAGAAATAAAACTAGCTATTGACCCATTCATAGATAGTTCATCATCCATCTCTGTAACAAAAAAGCAAAAACAATTGATAAATACTTGAAATACATGCCAGTTAGAGCTGTAGATCACGCCCTGATGAAGTCAATAGAACCACGTCATCCACGAATAGCAGAGACGCAATCCTAAGGTCACCAAAATGGATCCCCACAACACCTTGGCTGCGCCTAGAAATTCTGTCCATAAAAGTTATGAAAAGAATCGGTGACAAAGGGCAACCTTGGCGGAGTCCAACTCTCACTGGAAACAAGTCCGACTTACTGCCGGCAATGCGGACCAGGCTCTGACACCTGTCATACAGAGACCTAACAGCCCTTATCAAAGGGCCCGGTACTCCATACTCCCGGAGTACCGCTCGAGGGACAAACCGAGGAACACAGTCGAATGCCTTCTCCAGATCCACAAAACACATGTAGACTGGTTGGGCAAACTCCCATGCACCCTCCAGGATCCTGCTGAGTGTGTAGAGCTAATCCAGTGTTCCACGGCCAGGACGAAAACCATACAGCTCTTCCTGAATCCGAGATTCAACTGACGGACCCTCCTTTCCATAAACCCAGAATAGACCTTACGCAAGGAGGCTTAGGAGTCCTCTGTAGCTGGAACACACCCTCTGGTCCCCGTTTTTAAATAAGGGGACCACCATCCCAGTCGGCTAATCCGGGGGAACTGCCCCCAATGTCCACGCAGTGTTGCAGAGTCGCGTTAACTAACACAACCCCACAACATCCAGAGCCTTAAGGTACTCGGGGCGAATCTTATCCACTCCCGGGGCCATTGAGGAGCTTTTAAACCACCGCGGTGACCTCAGCACCAGAGATGGGAGAACTCGACCCTGAGTCCCCAGGCTCTGCTTCCTCAATGGAAGACATCTACAGGGGTTGGACAATGAAACTGAAACACCTGGTTTTAGACCACAATAATTTATTAGTATGGTGTGTAGGACCTCCTTTTGCAGCCAATACAGCGTCAATTCGTCTTGGGAATTACATATACAAGTCCTGCACAGTGGTCAGAGGGATTTTAAGCGATTCTTCTTGCAGGATAGTGGCCAGGTCACAACGTGATGCTGGTGGAGGAAAATGTTTCCTGACTCGCTCTTCCAAAACACCCCAAAGTGGCTCAATAATATTTAGATCTGGTGACTGTCCAGACAATCACTTAATCTGGATGGCATTAAATTGGCCTCTGGTAATAAAGTAAAAAATCTTGGTGTTGTTTTCGACCAAGACATGTCAGTTAAATCCCATATTAAACAGGTTTCCAGAGTTTCCTTTTTTCACCTCAGGAATATCGCCAAAATTAGATACATTCTGTCCAGGGGTGATGCTGAAAAACTAGTCCATGCATTTGTTACTTCAAGGCTGGACTATTGTAATTCTTTACTATCAGGAAGTCCACAAAATGCAGTTCGAAGTCTTCAGCTGATCCAAAATGCTGCGGCAAGAGTTCTGATGTAAATCAACAAGAGGTATCATATTTCTCCAATTTTAGCTTCCCTTCATTGGCTTCCTGTTCCATCAAGAATAGAATTTAAAATTCTTCTTCTAACATATAAAGCCCTTAATAATCAAGCTCCATCATATATTAGAGCTCTGATTTCCCGTATATGCCTAACAGACCCCCTCGCTCTCAGACTGCAGGTCTGCTGGTGGTTCCTAGAGTCTCTTAAAGTAGAATGGGAGGCAGATCCTTTAGCTATCAGGCTCCTCTCCTGTCGAACCAACTCCCAGTTTTGGTCCGTGAGGCAGACACCCTGTCTACTTTTAAGACTAATCTTAAAACTTTCCTTTTTGACAAAGCTTATAGTTAGAGTGGCTCATGTTACCCTGAGCTACCTCTATAGTTGTGCTGCTATAGGCTTAGGCTACTGGAGGACATCAGGGCCTATTTTTCTCACTCTACTAATTTCTACTGTTCTCCAGTTTTGCATTGCATTACATTGAAATGACTGTCGTCATTTCAGCTTTTGACTTAACTTTTTGCTCCCTCTCTTTTTTCTTCATAGTAGGCACACCTGGTCTGATGTTAGGGTTAACTGTGACATCATCCAAGTAAGACAGATCACCCGCTATTATCATCTAATGTAGAACAGATTACTGGATCAATGTGTGCTTCTGTGCTTTTTTGTCTGTCTTGTGTCTCTGCTCTGTTTTCACTTCGGTAAAGTTAGAAAGATATTCACAGATTCGGATTTTCCGGATCAATAACTCATCGGCGGATGATTTATTCTACAAAACAGACACCTCTCTGTAACCACAGCAAGACAGACAGCCAGCTACAACCATAGTTTAATCAAAACGAGTCTCCCACCGCGCAGGGAGAATTACATTGGACCCAATGCAGAGCTTGCGGCTCCACAACTGCTTAGGGACTGTGTGCAAGTTGCTACACCAGAAACATAATCATAGAGAAATATTCAACAGCGTCACCAAGGAGAGGTGGATTATTATCAAATTATTTTCATATGTATCTGATCTGATGTATATCACACCACATTTGTTTGATTTGAAAATATTAAATTTTTTGAGGAATTTCCCAAAGCCTAAATGGCACCTGTATTTTATTATTAGAATAAGTATAAAATGAGCAATGACTACACTATAAATCATTTTAGTGCCTCCAAACTTGTAGGATACATTTATACTTCATCTGGATCATACTACAACTCTTACTTTGGGAAAATGTGCCTAACTTTATTTTTGGAGAATTTTTTAATCGTTATTTTAAGCATATAATAGCCAATAAGTAAACTATCAAAAAACAAAGTTCAGCGTATTTTCCCAAAGTAAGAGTTGTAGTATGAACTAGATGAGGTTATCTATGTATACTACAAGTTTGGTGGCACTACAATGATCTATACTGTACCTATTGGCTATTATATGCTTGTAATAACAAAGAAGAAATCTCAAAAAATAGAGTTTAGCACATTTTCCCAAAGGAAGAGTTGTAGTATGAACTAGATGAAGTTATCTATGTGTATGATGAGTTTGGTAGCGCTACAATAATCTATACTGAACCTATTGGCTATTAAATGCTTGTAATAATAAAGAATCTAAAAAAAATAGAGTTTAGCACATTCTCCCAAAGTAAGAGTTGTAGTATGAACTAGATGAGGTTATCAATGTATACTACAAGTTTGGTGGCACTACAATGATCTATAATGTACCTATTGGCTATTATATGCTTGTAATAACAATAAAAAATCTTAAAAAATTTAGTTTAGCACATTTTCCCAAAGTAAGAGTTTTAGTATAAACTAGATGAGGTTATCTATGTGTATGATGAGTTTGGTGGCACTACAATGATGTATAGTGTAGTCATTGCTCATTTTATACCTTTAATAATAAAATACAGGTGCCATTTGCCATTCAGGCTTTGGGAAATTCCTCAACAAATGTATTATTTTCAAATCCAATAAATGTGGTATGATATACATGAGATCAGATACATATGAAATGAATTTGATAATCCACCTTTCCTTGGTGACGCTGTTGAATATTTCTCTATTATGTTTCTGGTGTAGCAACTTGCACACGGTCCCTAAGCATCTGCGGAGCCGCGAGCTCTGCATTGGGTCCAATGTAATTCTCCCTGCGCGGTGGGAGACTCGTTTTGAGGAAAGTACGGTTGTAGCTGACTGTCTGCCTTGCTGTGGTTACAGAGAGGTGTCTGTTTTGTAGAATAAATCATCCGCCGATGAGTTATTGATCCGGACAAGCCGAATCTGTGAATATCTTTCTAACTTTACCAAAGTTCTGTTTTCTGTAACCCCCAGTCGGTCGAGGCAGTTGACCGTTCATGCTGAGCCCGGTTCTGCTGGAGGTTTTCCTTCCCGCTAATGGGTGGTTTTTCTTTCCACTGTCGCTCCATGCTTGCTCAGTATGAGGGATTGCTGCAAAGCCATGGACAATGCAGACGACTCTCCCTGTAGCTCTACGCTTCTTCAGGAGTGAATGCTGCTTGTCGGGACTTTGAAGCAATCAACTGGTTCCCTTTTATAGGACATTTTTGACCAATCTGTATAATCTCACTGATTCTGACTTTGTAAAGTGCCTCAAGATGACATGTTTCATGAATTGGTGCTATATAAATAAAATTGAATTCAAATGAACTGTGCAGGCCATGGGAGATGTTCAACTTCACTTTTATGTTTATCAAACCAATCTTTCACCTGTCTTGCTGTGTGTATTGGTGCATTGTCATCCTGATACACGGCACCTCCTTCAGGATATAATGTTTGAACCATTGGATGCACTTGGTCCTCCACAATGGTTTGGTAGTCCTTGGCAGTGATGCGCCCATCTAGCACAAGTATGGGGCCAAAGGAATGCCATGATATGGCAGCCCAAACCATCACTGATCCACCCCCGTGCTTCTGGGTGGTACGCTTCTTTGGGGCTTCTCCACACCGTAACTCTCCCGGATGTGGGGAAAACAGTAAAGGTGGACTCATCAGAGAACAATACATGTTTCAAATTGTCCACAGCCCAAGATTTGCGCTCCTTGCACCATTGAAACCGACGTTTGGCATTGGCACGAGTGACCAAAGGTTTGGCTATAGCAGCCCGGCCGTGGATATTGACCCTGTGGAGCTCCCGACGGACAGTTTTGGTGGAAACAGGAGAGTTGAGGTGCACATTTAATTCCGCCGTGATTTGGGCAGCCATGGTTTTATGTTTTTTGGATAGAATCCGGGTTAGCACCCGAACATCCCTTTCAGACAGCTTTCTCTTGCGTCCACAGTTAATCCTGTTGGATGTGGTTCGTCCTTCTTGGTGGTATGCTGACATTACCCTGGATACCATGGCTTTTGATAAATCACAAAGACTTGCTGTCTTGGTCATTGATGCGCCAGCAAGTCGTGCACAAACAATTTGTCCTCTTTTGAACTCTGGTATGTCACCCATAATGTTGTGTGCATTGCAATATTTTGACCAAAACTGTGCTCTTACCCAACTAATTGGACCTTCACACTCTGCTCTTATTGGTTCAATGTGCAATTAATGAAGATTGGCCACCAGGCTGGTCCAATTTAGCCATGAAACCTCCCACATTAAAATGAGAGGGGTTTCAGTTTCATTGTCCAACCCCTGTAGATTGTTATGAGCACTATTTAGGATTTTTTTTAATATATATATATATATATATATATATATATATATATATATATATATATATATATATATATATATATATATATATACAGTGTAGCTTCTCTTATTGTTCATATTACATGTTTTCCCTTTCCTCACTTTTATTTCATGATTGACCTTGATGGAGTAGAGGGGGGCAGTGTATGGTCCACTCCGGCAAGGGAGAATTCAGTCACGTCTCAGTTCTCCTTGGCTCTGCCCCTTCAATCACTCCACATCATTCTCTTGCTCTTACCTTTGACCTGTTTTTTCCCCTCTCGCCAGTGTCTTTCGATTTGTTTAGTTGAAAAGCTGTTCTGGAGGGGGATATTGGCTGGGCTGCTAAAGGCAACCTCTTGTTCTATGGATGATACACTTGAATTGAATGCTGGCTCTAAGTTTATTCACTTGGCTATATGCTACTATTTCAACCAACCTTTAACCACACAGGTATTCCTTTGGTAAAGTAACCCAGTGCTGCTCAGCCCTTCCAAACCCCAAGTCAGGTCTGGTAGACAGGAGTTCACACTCACGCTGCAGTAAAGGCCGGGCAAAGCATCACAAAGGAGGAAACCCAGCATTTGGTGATGTCCATGGTTTCCAGACTTCAGCTTGCAAAGGATTCTCAACAAAATATTGAAAAGTAACATTTTACTTAGGGTTATGTATATTTCTCCTCATCGTATTGATCCAATGTGACAGCCCCTCGCATCAACAACAGTGAGCTGTGATAAAAAAAAATTATTTTACGTGACATGGTTGTAAGAGTGTATCTAAAGCAGTGACTTGCAGTCAGGGGAAGCAAGTTAGGCCAGGCCTCATTTGTCATCATGGAAAAAAAGAAAATATATAATAATGACAACATAATATAAATTGTCATTTGTAATAAAAGTAATTTTTTTTATCTAATTTCCTCATTTTTTATCATATTCTCTTTAAAATCGCAGACTTTTCGCTATTTTCCATGTAAATCCTTGGTGGCGCTTGATAGCGATGCCGATGAGGCCGCAGCGAGCTTGGCCTCCCTTGGGAGTGCGCAATCCCATGTTAACTGCGCTGGCCTCTATTCTGTGAATGCATCTTACTTTAGATCATAAATTCAATTGTTCAAACAGTTCTGAACTGATTTTCCACAATATAATATATGTGGATTACGAATTGTGCTTTGGTCATCAAACTGTGTGCAGGTAGCATGTTTTTGTGCTGCGCGATCTTAAAAAGGCAAAGAACGGGTTGTAGGTGAGGCCGGCAGTTCCTTGGCCTCTAGGCAGGGGGCCACAAGGAGCAATGCTTGTGATCCTAAAACTGTAAAGTGACAGCAAGTTATGGATATATTATTAGCGAGTTATGTTTGTCACTATCCGATCCGTACCGGTAGCACAATCCGTACCATCAGCTCATTTGTGCACGCGCGAACAGAATAACTTCCGGTTGGCAATATTTCATTTTTCTTACTTTTATATTCTTGTGTATTTTTTCGAGGCGGGGGTTTCTTTATGTATATCTTTGTATTTGCGTAAATATTGCATATTTTACAAACAAATACAGAAATAGATATATATTTTTTAGTTGTTTTTTTGTGTTTTTAATAGCAAAAATGTTTCCCAGTTGTGGTTAGGGAAATAAAAACATATACACCATTTCTTAAAGTACATAAACCCCCCCAGCTATAAACATGTTTAGGAGTATAGAAACGTATTTTATTTCGAATATTCTTCAGGTTTTTTTTATCATTTATTTGATTTGCATATGTATTTGTGTATTTTGTACTTAATAATTGCATTTTTAAAAAGTATGCCTTGGCTTTGTTATGTGTTCTATTCCCTGTTCGGATTTTGTAAAAAAAAAAAATAAATAATGCGGGTAATTTTATGACGGGGTCTTCTCTTGTTCATGATTTGTACACCAGAGGGCGATAAACTCGTAATCGATAGTTTTAACTTTTTAATAAAACAAATTTTTAGTACAAGAATATTTGTATAACAAAATTCACCTCATAATTAAGAATGAAAATATTTTTTCCCAGTCCTGTTTAAACAAATAATAAAACTAATAGAGTACATTCAGACAAAACGTTATGCAATTATATATTCCCGGACTTCTGAGCATATCCGATGATGACGTCAAGCAATACAATGGAGAATATAAAACGCATCAATTTTTGACAGAAAAATCTTCAATATTTTCTATACAATATAGTTTAGCATTCTTTAATGATTTAAGTATAGAAATAAGTATTTTCAGTACCGTAATTACATTATTTTTTTGGCGACCCGGAAGTTATTCTGTTTGCGCTTGCGCAAAGAGCTGATGGTACGGATCGTGCTACCGGTACGGATCGGGTAGTGACAATGCTAAACAGGTAAAGCACTAAAAAGACTCAAAACATATAGCTGGAACAGGACTGGTCAAGGAAGGCTTCCTCCCTGGCAGTGATCTCCATTGAGACTGAGAGACTTTTAAAACTGAAGAAGATAAAGAGAACTTTTACCGGAAAATGACCTATTTTTGTGCACAAAGAGCGCCGCATGGACAGCGATAATTATTAATGTTTTGTGTTTGTAATTAAATGTGCATAATGTGTTATATTTTTAGAATGCGTTACAAATGAAATCCATCATAACTCAAACTGTTACCAATTAAATGACAAATAATTTAGTTTTTTTTTTCCATCAAAGAATCAATATTTTTTCCATTTTTCTTGGTGAATTTATTTGGCTCAAGCAGTCTCCTTCAGCACTTTGCAATGTGTTTACTCTGTAGAGTGTATATTTTTGTAAATCTGACTCAGATGACGTCAGTGTCTCACCAGCTATGAACCCTACCACACGTCACTGATCTAAAGTCAATGTTACATGTATGCAACTCTGAACCAAACAGCTATCAGCTTTCCTGGCAGTCACCATATTGGAATCCTAATTTTATTTTTATTTTTTGGATTCCCTACTACTCCAACTGTGTTAACTGGAACACTTTTTACACAGGTTTACCCCATTCCCAGCTCCTATTATTGAGGCAAATGGAATGCAACTAAAGTCCTTCTCACCACCAACATGGTTTTTACTTTAGGAGCTTTCTTAAGGCCTTGGGTGCTTTGTGAATAACTTAGAAAAGAGCTACTTTTAATCTTAATGAATACTGGCCTTGAAACTTACCAACGAATCCAAATACATAAATATGCCAGAAAAAGAAAATCATATTGTCATGGTGTAGCCAAAGTGCACATCTCAACCCATTTAACCATATTTAAACTGTGTGACCTAAAGAGAACTGTGCACTACTATTACCCACTACCTTGTTAAACTCTCATGATTACGTTGCAAGCATATGATCACATATAAGCATACAATTGACCAAAATGTTTTTATTCAAGCACACCCGACATTTAAACTGATGCCCTTTCAAAAAAAACAAAAAAAAATGAAATATATATATATATATCACATTTTTACCGAACATAATATTTTATTATGTAATATAACATAACATCCTATTAATTCATCTTGTAGATACTAGATGCATCTTTCTTCTCTTTTTTTAAGAGCTTTCTTTGTTTTTTTGCTTGGATCTGCCATCTCTCCTTTAAAGAGGGAGAACTTGCTTGGTCCTGACTTGTGATTTGCTTTACCAGGTTTCTCTACCCCTCTTGAAAGTTGCCACACATTCTGACTGGAGTTCCACGGAATTTCTTTGCTGTTTTTTTTCTTCAGCTTCAGCGATCTCTTCACACGAATTGATCTACTTTCCAGCTTTGAGCCATCCAGTGCTAGCGCCATCTCTACCGAGTCAGCACTCTGCATCAGGAACAAAATTAAATAAACTATTTTTATATATTTACACATTTAAAACATTGTTTTCAAAATCTGCTACTTATGAAACTGATTAGGTTTCATAAGTAGCAAATCAGATAGTGATTTGAAATTCACTATCTGAAATCAAGGCAAGACAACCTTCCTAATAGTTGCTCTATATTGAAAGCTTTTCATTGCACCTCAAATAGGATGTAGCCAAATCCTTTTCCGAGTCCAGAGTTTGGGTCTCGCACTAGTCGCACTGCCTCTACTTTTCCACACTTCTCAAAATGCCTTCGAAATGCCAACTCCTTGATATCTACAAAGATGCAACAGATGAGTATAATGTTGTATTGATGTATCGTCATCTGGTTTGACACAGCATCTTACCAAATGGCAGATTCCCGACAAAAATGGAGCGTTTGTGATCATGCTGTAAGATAAAACAAATTTTCAACAGCTGTCAACTGACCCACAAAGTGTGTATGTGACCTGTAAAGTTGGTAAAACTTACTGAATAGTCAGTCACTCTGTCCACTCTGATAATAAAACCTTTGTCAATTTCCATGCCATTCCTGTGAAGATAAAAATTAATACTCCTCTGTTTACATGTTGATAGTTAACCATTCAAATTCCCTTTTGACTCAGCATCACTAATTAAGCCTCATGCTCCTATGAAAAGTGTCACCTCTCCAGAGCGTTGGCAACTCCCTCTTCATTTTTAAACACCACATAAGCATTTACACTTTGCCTCTTGGGATGAACTTTGCGTCTGTAAATGGGAGAAAGGTTTACTGAACAACAGGTAGTTAAATAATTCCAAGTTCATGGTTTGTTTTTAACTTGTTTAAAAAAGCCTAATTGTGTAACATGATTTTGAAAAGATAAAGGGGTTCTGTGAAAATACAAGAGATGGTATATCAAATGGAAATGGGTTTATAAAGTGAACAAAACCTCTGGGTGGTGAAAGACTTGCATCTAGTCTACAGAGTTCCTGTTTTGGTGATATTACACATTTAAGACCATTAACAGTGTTTACTACTGTAAGATATGCTATGTTATTTTTTATTTTATTTTTTTTAGAAATCTAAAACATTCTTTTATGCTTAAACTAAGTCAGCTCCATGTGGTATGTTATTTGAAGATTTCTAGAGGAGAATCTGACACAAATTACGTTTAATGTTTCCTAATTTACCATACTGTCAACACAAATACATAAAAATGCAAAGTGCCTGTAGAACTAATAAAGCTGTAACTTAGCTCATATTTTTTATAGCGTGTTAGTCAGAAACTTACTTAATAGTTGCTTCTTTGCGAGACATGGAGGGATCTTCTCTGACCTGCAGTGATGAAAATAAAATATGAGTAAAATACAATTCTAATGAGAGATTAAGTGACAATTTCACTGAATATCACAAGTATGAGAATTGATTTATTTTACCATAGAGCGAAATCGAACAGACTCAATGGACCCTTTATCTCTAAAAAGTCCTCGCAGTGTCTAAAGGACATACAAAAAAATAAATACAATTAAAAATACACATCAGGTCTTTAAGAAATACAATACTACAGTAAAATCCTCATGAATAATTCAGAAAACTGCCTTGTATTTTATAAGCCTGTTTCTTGTAAAAGAAACCTTAGGTCCACACATCAAGACAGCAACAGGAGGAAACACAGATATAAATAAATTGCAAAAGGTCATCAAAAGAATACTGATTGAAATGAATGGGGATTTTCTCAAACGCCTGAGTTTCCCGGATGTTCGGACAAGCAGAGTACAAACTAAAATGGCAACAACTGCAATACCAATAATTTTGGAAAATTAGGTCCAGGGAGCTTCAAGTTATCAAAAGCTTTGTGCTCCATGAACACATGTGGCCGTGGCCAACCTTCAAAATCTGACTTCTCGCCATGAAAGACAAAACTGCACTAACTTCAACAAACTTGGTTACAGCAGCACCAAACTTTCTGAGTCATATCACATAAGTTCTCACTACAGTCATGTGCGCACTGGATTACATCACTGTAGCCATGCCCACTTAAAACAGGAAGTTGCTCTAACTCAACTTTCAAGCAGGGTGTGATCCAACAGATCATGCTGATTCCAAATCCTGTTCTGAACAGAAACATTTGGCTGGACATTATGGGCGTGGCTAAACGGTGTATTTCCATAGCAAAATGACACCCCCTAGGACACTTAAAAGGCTGTCTCCCTGATACATCACCAGATCTTCCCCAAATTTTATGTTTGGCCGTGGATGACTATTTGAGAGGTTGATTTGGTCAGCTGATAACATCACTTAAGCATCACTTAAAGCTATCGGCTTCAATTTGGTCATTATGTCCTTAAGGCATAGGAGAGTAAAAGTTATCTTTAAATTTAGTGTTCGTATATACTGAGGTATGAGCTCAAAGTAGATTTTTCAGAAAATTCTAATCTCTGCAAAAATCACATAGAAAAAAAATATTTAACCAAACTTAGTATTATTGATCCCTTCTCAGGAAACCAACAATCCTTTGTGGTCAAATGATGACATCATTAAAGCCACGCCACCTGGGAACAGGAAGCCCCTTTTTTTGTAGGTTAGAAAGGTCCGTCTCGGTCCCTGTTGACCTCATCAACTTGAAACCGTGTCAGAAGGCAGATAACATGTTGGTCTTACTTTGTAGGGAGCACAGATAGTCTTTGTTGGGGGAGTGTAGCAGTGGTGCCAAGGCGAAGTGGCTTTAATTTCTGCATAGATCATTGGATTTGCACCGATAATCAATGTGTCCATGGCCCCACCTCCTCCACAGCGCCACCTAGCAGCCCTAAAACAATCAGCCCCAAGCCATGCTTTGTCAAAAATTGTGAAACTCGGTACACATATGTAACTTATCAGGACCTACAAAAAAATCTCGGAGTACAAGTACTAAACTCTACAGGAAGTCAGCCATTTTGAATCAAAGCTGCCATTTTATCCCTTTCGCTCGTGTCGTATTTGAGCGAACTCCTCCAACAGTTTTAGAGTAAGACTTCAAAATCTCTCAGAATACTCATCACCCATTGGGGATCAAAGGTTATCAAAATGTTTTTGCTGCATGAAAGCATGTGGAAGTGGCCAAGCATAACAATCTGACTTCTCGTCTCCTCAAAAAAAATAAAGGGAACACTATAACAATGTAACTTCAAGTCAATTACACTTCTGTTAAATCAAACTGTCCACTTAAGAAGCAACACTGATTGCCAATCAATTTCCTATGCTGTTGTGCAAATGGAATAGACAACAGGTGGAGGAGGCTGTAGGAGAGCAACAACCATGCAGCAGAACCGCTACCTCTGCCTTTGTGCAAGGAGGAACAGGAGGAGCACTGCCAGAACCCACAAAATGACCTCAAGCAGGCCACAATACCATACCAATTTTATTTATCAAGTACATTAAACACCCACAGGACCAAAGCGCTATACACAATCAGAAGGCACAAAATGATGTATCATAAAGTAATAAGCAAAATGGTATAGAAAAGTAGTAATAAAATTAACGAAAGTAAAACATAGTCAACATCTCAGATTGTGTCAGAAGCCAAGGAAAAGAGATGGGTCTTAAGAAGGGATTTAAAATCAAAGAGAAGAGGCCTATGTAATGTAACCTGACTCTAGCCAGATGTATTTCGCTCCGCCTAGCTCCACTCACATCCATCTGGGACCTCTCCATAGGAATTGCCTTTTTTGAGGGCTGGGGCTTTAAAAATCCTTGCATATGATTGGATAAGCCACTTGTCTGTCATCTTTATCGACGTGCTATTTCAACCACTCACACTGAAGCCAACCTGTGACGAAAAAACAAAACTTTTTTTTTTTTTTTAAATGTGTTTGCGGCTCTAGTGGCACGCGTTTTATTGACAGTAAGCTGACAGGAAGAGGGGGGAAGACAGGCGACAAAGTGCCGCGGGTCGGAGTCGATTCCGGGCCGACCATGTCGAGGCCTAAAGGCCTCCTAATATGGTTCGCGCTAACCGCGCCCCGAAAAACAAAACTTGCCAAATCCGGTCGGGAGAAGGGTGAAAACATCGTTTCCTACAACAAAAGCCTTCAGAGCTGTTCTCTGATGTTCTTTTAATGAAACAATATTAGGTAGATAGGACAACACGGAAGAAATAGCATCAACGTTAACGCTTGTTTCCTCGTTGTGAGCCGCCATTGTTGTCTGTCTCACGTCACGGTCGCTTCTCCACTACGTCACATCTATGAAACTCCAGCCCTGCGTCCTGATTGGCTAGACAATAAAATTGGTTGGAGAAATCAATCTCTATGGGAGTTGTCCCAGATGGATGTGAGTGAAGCTAGGCGGAGCGATATCAATCTGGCTACAGTCAGGTTATATCTAATGCCCAAGGGAAGGTCATTCCATAGCCTGGGAGCTGCCACAGAAAAAGCACGATCCCCTCTGAGCTTGTGCTTCGTCTTCGGCACCCTCAGTAACAACTGGAACTGGTCAGCCGATCTAACGGAACAGGAGGGTGTGTAGGAATGTAGCAGCTCAGACAGGTTGTCAAGGCCATTAAGAACTTTAAAAGCAAATTAAAGGATTTTAGGGAATCCTAAAATGTACTGACAGCCAACGTAGAGAGGCTAAAACAGGGGAAATATGCTCACATTTTCTTGTACCTGTTAAAAAGAGACATGCAGCAGTATTTTGTATCCTCTGAAGTTGGGAAATGAACGAACAACTGACTCCCTTATAGAATGCATTATAGTAATCTAGCCGAGTGGTTACAAAGGCAATGATTACTGTTTCAAAATGCTGATTAGAAAGGAAAGGCTTTACTTTCACAAGCTACCTCAAGTGGAAAAAGATGGATTTTACAGCAGCTCTAATGTGGATTTCCAACTTAAGTTCAGCATCTATTTTTACCCATAATTTTGTAATAATAGGCCTGACGTACTTTGATTTGTTTTAAGGACAATGCTACAATTGTGGCATGTGGATTAATTGTAGGAGTTTGACCAGCAATGGGCTAGGCGTTACTCCTGTGAGCTGAGTAGTTGTCGCAGCCTGGGGGGTTTGTGAGCTGCCCAACGTGATCCTCAATTACGTTCAGGGCATTCTTTGTTGACAAAAAAAAAAAAAAAAGTAAAATTGAAGCAGATAACTGGTCTGGTGCTTAGATTTTAGAGGTATGGCTCAGGCTCAACAGCACACCTAGTGGTGAAATTACACTTACTGCTCCTTTAATGACCAAGCTGTAGAGTTTTAGTAAAAGTACACAGTCATGCAGAATAACAATGTGTGCTTTAGCTTTTGTATAGAGTAATGAAGGGAACCTTCAAAGTAAAATACAGTGTAATTCAAGTCTTGTCTCAACGTGCACTTTCTGAAGGAGGAAATACACTGAATGCATTGCAGTGCGTAAGCGCAGCAAAGCAGGGTATGTGCGTCCTACGCTTAGGTTAGCTTTTAACTTTAATCAGACAATAAATGGACACTAGAAGCATAACTAAAATATGCAATTTCTAATCAGATATGGTCAAGACACGGACTTTTAGGTGATCAAAATAGAGGATACACTACTGGTAATTTAATACCTTACCCATATATTACTGGTAACCTGTCTTTCTTTCATTACTTACCCATGATGAACGATCTCTCCGCAGAATCACGCAGCTGTGGAGGTTCTTTGCAGTATGTGGTGTAAATTTGCACTTTTAAAAACAAACCCATAAGCCGCGCTGCTGATGTTATGCTTACGTTACGCGGCCAGTGTATTTCCTCCTTGAAGCTAAGAATGATCCAGTAAATTGATGCACAATCTGTGAGTATACTGATACCTTCATTGTACAGCTTATTGGGAGGTTGCCAACAAACACTGTCCTTTTCAACTTTAAGGCTTCCTCTTGCCTGTTGGCCTTCAGTCTCTGTCGTTTCATCACCCAGTGTTCTGTATCGTTTTCTCTGCTCGTTTCTGATGTTCTCCTTTTCTTCAGTGACCTCTCAGGCCTGTATTCATCTTTGTCTGCCTTTAATAAACTGCTCTCCCTAAAAAAAAAATGCAGATAGGTAGTAGATAAAAGAGACAATATACTGTACTGTTTGGAACAACATAGAAATAGAAACTGTTCTGTAATTTTTTTTTTGGTGGGATTACAGGATAGTTCGGAACAATGTGATGTTAAGAACAAAAACCACAACAAAGTATGTAGATAAGGGAAGGATTCCTAAACTTCTTACCTGGTCAGCAGTTCCTGCTCAGCTACCGATGTCTTCTTGAGGTGCATTTTCTTCTTCTGCTTGACATCCACATACACTTCTAAACTGCTTTTGTGCTGCTCATCTCTTTCTGTGCTCTTCTGAACAAGCTAGCATAATAAAAAAAAGGTAAAACACATTAAATGTCAATAATGTAAACACATTATTGTCATTGCAATTGTACATTCCAATGAAATTTCTTTTCCGCATTTAACCCATCCCTTAGGGAGCAGTGAGGAGCTATCACATCGCCCGGGGAGCAATCTGGACTAAGGGTCTTGCTCAGGCACCCACAGTGGCATTCTGTGGGGATTGAGCCAAATACTTGCAACCTTCTCAGTGTGCAAGCACGCTGCTCTAACCACTAGAGTATGGGACTACTTGTGTTTATTAGGGTTCCAAGCCCGCAGCGCAGGCGAACGGCTTAGCCGTTCGTCTGCTCTGTGAGCAGAGAACCCTATTGTTTTTCGTGCGTTTTTCCATTATTTATTCTTATTATTAGGGTTCCAAGCCCGCAGCGCAGGCAAACGGCTATGCCGTTCGTCTGCTCTGTGAGCAGAGAACCCTATTGTTTTTCGTCTGTTTTTAAATTATTTATTATTATTATTATTACGGAATTGAAACGCGTTGTGCAGCCCACGCGGATTTGTAACGAATCAATAGGATCAGGTATCTAAGTTCAGAACGTGCACCCCTACTCAAACCCAGAAATTCAGACCCCTCAACTAGGGGGCGCTATAACAAAGGACAATGCGTTTACGCCTGTAACCACCAAACTACTGGTCCTACGCTCAAAAACTTGATGTAACTTTGTTTATTGGATGATTCTGCAAAATAAAGTGAATTGGCACACCCTTCGTTTCCCAGCTAGTTTTCGCGCTACATGGCTACAAAGGTTAAACCTTTCTTGTTAAACTCCTCCTACATTTTTTGTGCAATCCGCGCAAAACTTTATATATAAGCGTGTCATGGACAAATAAAAAAAGTTATCGCGGCTGGGCAACAATTAAAATATTTAATCGCGATTAATCGCATAATTTGCCTGATTAATCATGATTAATCGCATTGTATTTACAAACTCCAAGAATGAATTCAAAAGTAGTGTAAAGAGCACTTTTATTTTAATGTTCTGCTGCTATATGAACAAAAGTGTTGCAACATTTGTAGCACTTATCAGTAACACATATTTAGTGTAAAGCTCAACTTAGACATGTAAAACAAAAAATAGCAATAATAATAAATTAAAGCTTATTGCCAATGACAGGGAATTCTCTTTATGGGGAAAAAATCTACCAAAAACAGGCAATTTCTGAGGTAACAGCAGGGAGCAGCATTACCATTTTATGTTCAATACCAAAGTGTAACTTGGCAGTGGTTACAACTAACTTGTTTCTGTCATACTCGTTGCTGGAAGAACTTTAAACTGAAATGCTTGCTAACTCGAAATGCGTGCATGTTTATTTGACGTTAACACGCGGTTTTTGTTGTTGCTTTCTCGCATGCATATAGTGAATGGCAAGGGAAAAACAGGCAAAAACACATGGATACTTTGAAACGCAAAGCGACTTTACTGACAGCGTCGATGCAGATCCCGCTCCGCACAAAACTTGTTCCGTTCGCCAACTCACCGCCTCGCCTAAGCAAATTCCTGCGGGAAACACCGCCTTCCCCATGTCAGCTTTGTTTTTTTTCCGCGTTTCCCTTTAACCAGCCAGCACCTTTCTTCTTCCTGCTTGAATCCGAGGCTGGGCCGACAGCGAGGTTATTGGCGCATTATCGCCACCTACTGTTCTGATTCAAATCTCTACACCACAGCAACAGACCATCACAAAATAAAAGCATGTGAGCAACATGCGTTAATGCGCGTTAAAGTAAATATCGCCGTTAATAGTCTAATGGATTAACGCAAAATTAACACGTTAACTTGCCCAGCCCTAATATATATATATATTTACACTAATGCTTTAATGTGGCGTTGTATGGAATACATTTAAAAATTCCAGCAGAGGACAGGATTTGATCATGGATGGATCTCTACAAACACACACACATATCTATCCTTCCATCCATCCATCCATCCATTTTCTGACCCGCTTAATTCCTCATGGGGTTGCGGGGCTGCTGGTGCCTATCTCCAGCATATATATATATATATATATATATATATATATATATATATATATATATATATATATATATATATATATATATATATATATATATATATATATATATATATATAGGATCACTCTTAACAGACTGTTCCTTCAGAGCCAAATCTGCGTGGAGGTCAACTAACTGCAAGCTAACTGACTCAGAAGTAAATCTATGGTTAAGCACTACAATATAAATATACAGTCAGTTTATCAACATCCCACTGTTAATTCTTCTAGTTCAAACATACTTCATGTAAATTAAAATTATGACTGTTCATTAATATCAAACTAAACAGTAGACATTTTAAACCTTGTTTACATCTTAGTTAAATAGCTTGAGGCTGTACATGTGTAAATTCCTACGTTGAGCGAGGTACTTGAACCCATCACACACACGCAGTATTTGATCCAGTCCGACATTTCTCTGTGTTCAGCGCTGGGTTTCGTCCATACAATGGATGATGTAGGAGAGTATTGGATGTAGAAGGATTTCATGCTCTTTGGTAAGGTGATAACTGTATTTCATCTCATGATTTACAAAGACTTGGAAGAGGATTAAAAAAACCTATGCTGTAATTTGTTAAATTACAGGTCATAGTTTCATAATTAAAGGATTTTATATTTTTGTTTTACATGGGTTAAAGATGATTCCGGTGTTTTGAGTTGGGAAAATTTTTTAAAGTGCATGTAAAACATCGCAATGGAAATGTGAGGAATGAAGAAAAAACAATGCTGTAAAAATTGATAAAGTGAGTTTATTTAGCTGAATGCAATAATAATATCGTGTGCAGGCTAGGTTTTTTTGTTGTTGCTGATCAAAAAGCTGGATCAGACTACTGGATCAGATTCCATGGATTCTCTCTGAAAGAACATGGCGAGCCTGTGCCCCAAGCAGAACTGAACCTCCATTGACAAACTTCATTCTTCTTACTGACGTG
Source organism: Fundulus heteroclitus (assembly GCF_011125445.2). NCBI lineage: Eukaryota > Metazoa > Chordata > Actinopteri > Cyprinodontiformes > Fundulidae > Fundulus > Fundulus heteroclitus. Next base: position 133,266 of record NW_023397219.1, on the reverse strand, counting down.
AACTTGCCAGTGGTAACAACACAAACCACTGAACAAAGAAAAGAAAAAAAAACAACTGAACTCGCAACATAATTTGACTTGACTAACGACTGAAATATATTATATATAGTCACAGAGGGTTTTGGGGTAGCTGGGGCTGAGTTCTTCCTGAAGTCCACAACCATCTCCACTATTTTTACAGCGTTGAGCTCTAAGTTGTTCTCCCTGCACCAGGTCACCAGATGGTCACCCTCCCACCTGTAGGCGGACTCGTCACCATCAGAGATAAATCCCATGAGAGTGGTGTCGTGCGCAAACTTCAGAAGCTTGACAACCGTTGTTTTCCACCAGTCGGAAGGTGCTGCCGCCTCCACACCACACAGAGAGACAGCTGGTCGGAATGCTCTCTATGGTACTTGTGTAGAGGGTTGTGAGGATGGGCGGGGGCAGTTGGGCTCTCCTCATCCTCCGCAGGAAGTACAAGCGCTTCTGTGCCCCCCTCACCAGATGTGGTGTTCACAGAGCAGGTGAGGTTGTCTGTGATGTGCACCCTGAGGAATTTGGTGCTGCTAACCACCTCCACAGCTGAGCTGTTGATGAGTTTGTGTCATCTGCGAACTTCATGATGTGATTGGGGGTGAACTTGGGGGTGCAGTTGTGTGTCATCAGAGTAAACAACAGGGGGCTGCGGACGCAGCCCTAAGGGGAGCCCGTGCTGAGGGTGATGACATCGGAGGTGGTCTGTCAGACCCAGACTGACAGTGGTCAGGAGGTGAGGAAGTGTTGAGGGGTGTGCTGAAGCCCAGATGTTCCCGTTTTCCACCAGAAGCTGTGGGATGAGGGTGTTGAACGCTAAAGTCCAGGAACATGCTCAAAGGGGGCGCGGCGTAGGTGGGCTTGGATGAGGGTGTTGAATGCTGAAGTCCAGGAACATGCTCAAAGGGGGCGGTGCGTGGGCTTGGAACCCGTTAATAACTGCTTGCAGTTCTAGTTATTATTATTACGGAATTAAAACGCGTTGTGCAGCCCACGCAGATTTGTAACGAATCAATAGGGTCAGGTATCTAAGTTCAGAACGTGCACCCCTACTCAAACCCAGAAATTCAGACCCCTCAACAACTAGGGGGCGCTATAACAAAGGACAATGCGTTTACGCCTGTAACCACCAAACTACTGGTCCTACACTCAAAAACTTGATGTCACTTTGTTTATTGGATGATTCTGCAAAATAAAGGGAATTGGCACACCCTTCGTTTCCCAGCTAGTTTTTGCGCTACATGGCTACAAAGGTTAAACCTTTCTTGTTAAACTCCTCCTACATTTTTTGTGCAATCCACGCAAAACTTTATATATAAGCGTGTCATGGACAAATAAAAAAAGTTAACACTTTTTGAATTTTGACTTTTTCGAAAAATAACGCTAAAATAAGTGATTGTTAGCTAGCTAGCTCTAAATGTAATTGCTGATTATTGTAAAACCATAACAGATTTTGACATGTCCTTCATAACCCATGGTCCAAATAAGATTTTGCACATGTGACCCACGTTTGAGGATCGTCCATCACTAGGGGGCGCTGTGATGTCAAGAAATCTACTAGGCAAGAATGGCTGATCGGATTTTTACAAAACCTTCTTCATTCCCTTCCAGACATTGCCCTTAACTAAAGTATTAAATATGGTATTTATTGAAAAAAGTGGACGGGGCCTATTTCCAAAAGTGTGAAAAAAATGTTGAAAACTTCAAAAAATTACCAAAAATCAATTTTGTGGTGCAACGATCTTGGATTTTCAGGATTCTCTCACAATTCTCTCACTGTATGTGTTGAGGTTTTTTAAAGTTGCACACTCTGATTTTTTAAGTTTGTAAAATGGAAAAATCAATGTATTTTGCAAAAATATCGTTCAATCCCAATAAAAATTTGTAAAGCACATTCAGACTAAATGTGTACTTCAGTTTGGTAAAAATCCAGGCGATTTTGAACTATTTAAAACTAATAATTTTTTTTCTCTGAAACGCTTTTTTCAATGGGCGTTTAAAAAAATCACGTAGTTAGATAAAGCACTCTTTGAGATCCATGAATATTTTCAGAATTTTAGAGCAAACCGTTGATTTTTAACAAATTTATGAAGTTTGTGATCAGTTCACAGCTCTCATCATCCAGAGCTCTGCCATCCAGAACTGTGAACAGGGCGGCCATTATGCCCATATTTGGGCACATCACCAGAAGTGACTTCACATCCCGTGTTTTTTCTAAGCGGAGCAGAGACTTGAAGAGGGAGGATAGCCTTTAAAGTTTTCTAAAGAACACATAATTTAAATTTTTTTATTGAATATAAAAAATATCAAGCAGAAGCAAGGAAAGTTATTTAGAAGACAAAGAAGACAAAATGGAGAGATTTTTGTGATTCAATAGGCATAACAACCCCTATAGCTTAGGTATGGGGAATGATTAAGAAAATGAAGGGAAATAGACCAGAGAGATCATATCCAGTTCTAAAACATGAAGAAGGAACAGCAGTAACAAATGAAGAAAAACTAGAAGTAATGTCAAGAACATTTGCAAAGATACATAGTTCAGATAATTTAACAAACGGGAAAATTTAGGAGAGAGCAGACAAGAAGGATAAATGATTTTATTTTAAAAAGGTGAAACAACTCCAGGAAATGTCATGGATGTTTATTTTTCTATGCAAGAAATGAAGAGAGCGATATTTAGATCAGGATTAACAGCACCAGGAAAAGATCAGATATGCTATATTATGTTAAAAAAAACTTAGGGAAACAAGCTGAAGAAAAACTTCTAGGTTTATATAATAAGATTTGGAAAGAAGGAAGATTACCTTCTAATTAGAAGGAAGCAATTATTGTGCCAATTATTAAACCAGGAAAGGATCCAACAAACCCTTTAAGTTATAGACCAATTGCACTTACTTCATGTTTAGGAAAGATTATGGAAAGAATGATAACAGAAAGGATTACATATTATGTAGAAAGTAAAAGACTGTTGTCTTCATGTCAAAGTGGATTCAGAAAAGGAAGTACAATGGATCCAGTTGTGTGTTTGGAATCAGATATTAGAAAAGCTCAGATTAATAGGGAAGTAGTTGTAGCAATATTTTTTTGATAATGAGAAAGCATATGACATGGTATGGAAGGATGGGTTGCTTATAAAATTATATAAAATGGGCATAACAGGAAGGGCTTATAATTGGATTGAAGATTTTTTGTTTAATAGAGTTATACAGGTACAGATGGGAGTAACAAAATCTGATAAATATAAAATTGATAATGGAACTCCACAGGAAAGTATCAGTCCTTTATTATTCTCAATTGTAAGTAATGAACAACTGACAACAGCTTAATCGATAAGTGTATCTGTCGCTGCTCCTGCAGTTAATTAATGAATTATTTCCACCTGTGGCCACGTCACCCGTCAGCGTATATTCCCTCACTGCCAGTAACTTAGCTGATAAACCAAACAGGGATATCCTCATGATTTGCTATTAGCTCAGGCTAATTTAGCATGATGCACTTTTTCTTTTCTTTTTTTTTTAACAATGGTCGGAATGTGAAACAGTGTCCCGCATTTTAATGGGTCTGATTCAGAAAAAGTGAAAAAATTCCACCTGAGCTTTTCTGTAACAAAGAAGGCAGGGCAGCATCGGCTGTCAGTCAATAAGCAGAAGCTCCACCTCAGGAGCAGCTGTTCACCAGGACCGTCGTTAAATAAAATCACAAGGATTTTGATGTATGCAAATTATTAAGGAAACTACGTCAAATAAAAAAAAATAAACTGCAGCTACAATATGGACTGGAGAAGGGGTTCTAACTGGGTGAGGCCAGAGAAAGGCGATTGTCAGAAAGCTTTTATGAAGTTCTTTTTTTTTTAACAGTGTAGAGGGTGAAGTGAAACGACACTGTAGAACCAAATCGCACTAGAACCAGCTGAGAAAGCCTCCTGTGGTTCTATGGACTAATTTTATTCAACCCAAAATCACCTGCCAGAGAGACAAGTTACAGCAGCCAAGATTACCTACAGCAATATGTAACTTTATGCAAAGTTTAATAACATTTTTCTAATTAAAGTGTTCATCTTAAAAAGCATGTTTTTTTTTTCCTGATAAACTTTGAGCAATTTTATTGAACTTCAAAAATTTAACATCCCATCCATCCATGGATTTTCTATACCCGGTTTTCGGTACAGGTGTGACGTCAAGCCCTATCTGATGGCGAAACAGGGTAATGGGGGTGGGGGGGACGGCAGGTGGCTCTTCCTAGTCAGGGACACAGATTACATCCTGGACAGTTCACCAGTCACAGGGCTAAAATATAACCGTTTTATTAGACTTCAAAAAAGTTAAATAATGCCTTTTTATAAACTCATGAGTTGTGATAATTAATTGCTGTGCAATAATAGGAAAAATAGACTGATTATTGTAATGTGCGATCTGTGTTAAATTAAAATATATGACGTCATCATAGTGTTGGTTATGTGTTCTGCATTGTCCATGCTTGTGGTTGGCCTTGTATGATCATAGGATTGGTTTATATTGAATGTGACAGGGAGCCAGTGGAGCTAATGTACAGGAGTGAAGTAGATGATGTAATGATGAAGCTGCTTACTTTGTACTAGCTGCAGTTTATGGACGTTTTTAGGAGGACAGGGAGGGAAGGGAGCTGAAATTGTCAAGTCAAGAGGTGAGTGGACTGTGAAGCAGTTTGGCAACAGTGTGAAGGAAGAACTTGATGCTGCCGAGATGGAAGTTAGTGTGGAAAGTGAAGGAGAGGATGGGAGGCTGTCCAGGATGACGCCAAGGCTCTGAACCTGAAAGGTGGGAGAGATACAGGAATGGTCAATGGATATTGTAGACCTACCAGATTTGGTTAATGTTGACTTTGCACAATAAGCAAAGTGGCATTATGTCCACAGCCCGGGAATATATGGGCTGACTTGAAATTTTTTTCAGTCAAACTGATTATTTTTGCTTTAACCCATGATATATATGTATACATATGTACTTTTACTGTTGCTGTTTAGAGTTCAACAGTCTGATGGCAACGGGGAAAAAGCTGTTGCAGAAAATGGTGAACTTGCAGCGGATGCTGTGGAACCTTTTCCCAGTGGGCAACAGGGAGAACAGTCCACGGTGGGGGTGTGAGGGGTCTCTGATAATGTTATGGGTTCGGGACATGCAGCGCTGGGATGAAATGTCCTTAATGGAGAGGAGGGGAGCCCCGATGATCCCTTCTGCTGTCCTCACCACTCTCCACCAGATGCTGTAGGATGATGGTGTTGAATGCTGAACTGAAGTCCAGGAACATGCTCAAGGGGGCGGGGCGTGGATGGGCTTGGAACCCGTTGATAACTGCTTGCAGTTCTAGTAGTATAGTTGCTTTTTTAGAGCCCAACGCGATGGAATGTTCTTAAACAAGCCCAAAAAACTGCGACTCACAAAATTTACAAGCGACTTTAGAAAGAAAAGAAAAAAAAATCAAGCAGAATTGGAAACATGCCTAACCACACGATGACTGTAGAATTAGCCATTAGCAGTAGCTAATACATGAAGGGCATCTTTGAGAAGTTTTTTTTTTCTTTTTTCTTAAAGATAAAATATATCATATTTATGATACTCCGCAGCTCCTGTAGCATTCATTAAAGCGAGGTTGTTTGTAACTCATTTAGCGCACACCACTAGATGGTGTCAGTATGAAAACCGTAGACACTGGGGCTTTAAATCAAGCACAATCAAAACCTTTTGTCTAATATAGCCAGATAATCTTAAAATGTGCCAAATGACTTAAAATAAGATAGATTGTGCTTTCTCCCTTACCTGACTCCGCCAGATAGATTTGCTCTGCATATCCATCTGGAAACCTTCCGTTGAAGTAATTTTGGGAAGGGGCGAAAATACTGGTTAGCTGATTGGCCTATGTTGGTGATAGACGGGCCAAATGAACCAATCAGATTCGTCGTCGCTCGTAACAGAGCGACGACGAAAACACAACCACAAGCCAAGCTACTCTTGCTGCTGCAGGTAAAGGCTCGTTAGCTCAGCAAAGAAATACTCTGTAATTCCGATAAAACTTGCTCGATAGCCACGCTAACGCTAGTTTCATCGGCTGAAGCCTCCATGCTGTTAAGACTGAACTGACGCGCTTCCCGTTGCGTCACACCTCAACCCGCCTCAAAGCCAACGCTGATTGGACGTTCGTTTGGTGAACGGCTCCAAATTTTCTTCAACGGAGAGTATCCAGACTGATCTGCGAGTGAAACCTTGAAAGCTCGCGAGATCAGGATGGTCTCACGAGGCTACTTTCTCCCAGTTTCATAAAAAATAAATCTTGTTTTAAGACTCACTAACAAGCTAAAACCACTTGATTCAGGTTTTTATGGTATCACTTAAAGCATGTGATGATGTTAAAGCTGTTTCCCAAAGATGGTGGTGGGCAGTGCGGAGTCACTTTGTACGGTACAGTGTACCAGGGTGCCAGTGTGTAAATCACAAACATTCCTCATGATGGAAATCTCACATATCAGGTTATACACCAAATATTGTGTAGTTATAATTTTACATATTTGACTAAGTCACATGTACCGGAGCCCATGTCTTGCGTCTGTCTAAGCTAGGCTCCCACATACTCAGGCACAGGCCTGGCAGCATAGGCAGGCATTGGGGGGCCGTGTCCACCATGGTCTCGAAGCCATTACTTGGGTTTTGTTTTTTACCTCAGATTGGCCAACTTTCTGTTAGTACTAACTCGATTTGTCAACCATACAATTTAACAAGAAAAACAACATGCTAGACAACTACTGAGAGAGGGGCCAGTTGACCAAATTCATAGCCTATTTATAGAGCGTTGCTAAAGCGGCATGGATATTCTGACTTATTTTTAAATACAAAGAGTGACAACTGAGCAAACGAGTGAACAGGAAGCAGTTCCATTAATTTCTGTTAGGAACATGAAATTTCTGTTTGGAACTAAAGTCAAAGCTGGAGTAAAAATTCATGCTGGGAGGGTTTGCTACAGCAGCTAAGAAGCAGAAACGAGGAGCCAGCCAAATTAAAGAAACTTGGGTTACTTGCAGGCAGAAGGGAACCACCACGTTGTTCTGATCCTTGGCTGCTGTAGTCACCCCTACTAACGTGAATGTTTACTTCAGTCAGTGTTCAGCCTGACATCAGCCTAGCATCAGTGTTTATGTTAATCAAAGCATATGTTTATACTTATTCTTGACTTAATTGAATAGAAACAGCACTACACAGTGTTGCCAGATCTACAAATGAAACCTGTCCAACTACAGAAAATCCGGCACAAATCTCAAAATGTCAGTCCAAAGCTTCCCACAAAAAGTGCAATGACACAATCAAATAACCTACATACGCAAGATAATTTTCCAAAACACGTTGTCATAGCAACTGCTTAATGTGTTACCAATAGCCTCCTAAGATGAGTTGTAAATCTACCTTATTATAATATTTCTCTCTCCATGAAACATATTGAAGTTGATCATTAGATCTCAACCTATTTAGGGCATTTATAATGGTCATTGACCAATACCACTTCATAGTAAACAATTAACCAAAAACCATTGAGGACATGGAAGATGCATACATAACTGGATTTATGATAACAGGATTTCTACTTATTGGAGCTGATGGTTACGTGGCATAGTGGCAAATTCGGAAGATCTCGGTGGCTTGCTTTAACTCTGGTGTAATACTATGTGATATTACTGAACATTTCCCTATTGCCCTTTTTACTGATCTTAAATCTAAACTTGGGAATCAAACAAACAATAAAATACCATTTAAAAAGGGTGGCAAAAGTACTAACAGAAAAATATTTAAGCAAATTATCTGAAAATCTCAAGCTTAAAACATGGGACCGTTTATTTCTGGAACTTTTTAATGCCACTTGAAATAAAAAGTTAAGACCAACTTCACAATAAACACAAGATAAATCTGGTTGCAACAACTTTACCCAAATGTTTATTTTAACATAAACCATTACTTTCTGGCCCAGTAGACATGTTTCAAATTTTGAAAAACTTTCCATATAGAAAGCTAAAAAACACACAAATTACAGATATATATTTTAACAGCTACTGAACTGAATTCACAAACTTTGTTTTGTTCCTTACTAAAATAAACTATGAATCGGTTTTAAAAACCACAACATAACCATTGCTAACTCTTTTTCGGAGCTATGGTATGGTACTGCAGGCTTTCTTCCGTTCCTCATCCACTTGTTGCAATTCTGCCATTTTGTCTTTGCATCGCTTTCTTAGAGTGTTTGATTTGGTGATAAGTTGTGCCATCACCGTGCCAGCTGTTCTCTCGGCTTGTGTAGCGAGGTGATCAGCATCATCCAGGAGAACTTTTGCCACCTAAGACAGAAATTTGTCTTTGTTAGCATCCGCAACAAGTTGGTCTGAAATGTACGGGGCTAATCCAAACTTGCCGATGTAAGCCGTCTTGTCAGAACCACAAGCAAACGAGTGGGCAACTTCAGAGTCTGGAAACATTGCACGGAACATGTCTCCAACTCCCTTATTTGACTTGCATGATTGGTGTTTTGTCACCGTGCTCAAAGTCCACAATACCTCTGCTTTCATTGTAGGCGTACCACCAAACATTATCCGAAGACTTGGTGCTTCTTGCGCTGTTGTTGATGTAGGAGATGGCTGTGGAGGAATTGCAGAGAAGAGGGTGGAACAGAACTGAGAAATACCTGCTGCCTCTTGGTAACTTGATTTTGAGGCTTTGTGTTTTGCGCTTCGCACGTGTGACTCCACTGCCCTGATTCCCATCATGCCAAGCTTGAATGACTTCTTGCACAAAATACACCGTGCCTCATATACATTCCCTGGTACTGGTTTAAAGCCGGGCATACACTGTACGAGTTTTTGCCCTTTTCGAGCCGATTCTTCAGTCGTGCGAGTAATCTTTGGATAGGGCAGAATTTCAGCTTGAATTGAATTGAAAGCCTTTATTGTCATTGTACTGTGTACAATGAGATTTGGAGAGCAGCTCCATAAAAGTGCACACATAAAAAAAAAACACAAATACACATACAATACATTAGTGCAAATCTGGATGAAGGTTGAGTATGGTGACTGCTTTGGGGAAGAAGCTATCCCTGAATCTGTTTGTTCTAATCCGTATTGACCTGAAGCGCCTGCCTGAGGGCAGCATGTTAAAGAGATGGAAGCCGGGGTGAGTGGTATCCCTCAGGATGTTTCTGGCCCTACTGAGACAACGGAAGTTGTAGATGTCAATCAAAGAGGGCAGAGGGCAGCCGATGATTTTTTGTGCAGTGTTTGTCACTCTCTGCAGTCGCTTTCTGTTGGCCTCCGTGCAGCTAGAATGCCACACTGTCACAGCATAGGTCAACAGGCTCTCAATGGTGGAGCGGTAGTAGGTCACCAGCAGCTGAGTTTTAAATTTTTCCTTTCTGAGCACCCTCAGGAAGTGTAGCCGCTGATGGGCCTTCTTGACCAGAGCTGTGGTGTTGGCCAACCAGGAGAGGTCTGCAGAGATGTGGATGCCGAGGAATTTGAAGGACTCCACTTGCTCTACACATCCACCGTTGATATACAGGGGCGGCTTTCTTCCGTCTGAAGTCCAGGATAAGTTCCTTGGTCTTGTTGATATTTAGTGCCAGATTGTTTGATGCACAGCACTCGCTAAGTTTCAGGACCTCATCTCTGTAGGCCGTCTCGTTTCCCCCTGCAATCAGCCCCACAACTGTTGTGTCATCAGCAAACTTGACGATGATGTTCTCTGGGTGGGCAGGACTGCAATCGAATGTGTAGAGGGAGTAGAGTATTGGGCTCAGCACGCAGCCCTGTGGTGAGCCAGTGCTGGGAGGCTGGTGGGGGTTGTGGTGGTTGTTGCAGTGATGTGGCTGGATGCTGTGTTTGAGACTCAAAGCGGGCAAAGAAGCTGTTCAGCTCCTCTGCCAATCCCACATCCGAGTTCCCAGGTGTCACAGCACTGCCTCTGTAATTGGTGATGGTCTGTATGCCCCGCCACACTTGCCTGGGATTGTTGAGATGTTCCTCTATCCTCCTCTTATATTCATCTTTGGCAGTCCTAATGCCTCTCTTCAGGTTGGCACGAGCAACGCTGTTTACAGTAGGTGAAGCGCGCCTCCCCTGGGGGGCGCCAAAGAGTCACAAGGGACAGCGCTGCCGCTCAACTCTGTGAAACTATGTAGCGATATTCGTGCCTTCTGTTTGAGCGCGCAGGAACCAATCCAAGCGCGCAGTGAAACAACTCAACGCTCAAAACCGGTCTGGCACAGTCTGAAAAACTCTTCTCAACCCACTGTCCTCGCGGTGAGTTCCATCTTGTTTGCGCGCTACTTTGCTCGCGCACACCTGCTCATTACACGCTCAACACTAGCTGGACGCTCGCTCGGCTGCCAATCAGACAGTTTATTTCCCATCCAATCAGAGTATGGCTTGCAAATACTGCATTCAGATGAAATAAATCAAAATGCTGCAGCCATTGGCAGAAATTACTAAACATCACCGTGGGATTGAAGAAAAACAAATAAAAAGTGTAATATTTTAGCCTAAAATATTTAGGCTAAAGTATTTAGACTAAAATATTAGAGTTACTAAGTGAGGTGTGAAAAATGTTTTTGTCTCTTTCCTTTCCAGCTTCTGGGAGGTGATGCAAAAGTTTATTCTGATCATAATCATCATGAATGTCATCATTATTTAAAGAGCACTTTAACATGGGGTAAAACAATGTGCCAAACATCAGAAATACATCAGATAAGAGATAACAACTAATAAAATGCTTGTTTGTTAAAATAGCACTAGGTCTAAATTGTGTATAATTAGCCTAAAAAGTAGATTGGAATATGGAATATGTTGACGTCTGTTAAATTCAGGTTATCTTTTTTATTATTATTTCAGTTGACGTCTCCAGTTGACGTGAGTTCAGTTTGACATTGGAATCTGTTTAGTTCAGTTTGTCTGCTGTTGAAAACAGCATTTTAATGTATCTAATGCTGATTATTCATTGAATCATTTGAATTTAAATATTTAAAATACTTTCACAGCAAAAATTATATGCAATTAATTTAGATTAATTAATTACAGAGTATGTAAATAATTAGATAAATTTTTTTAATCGATTGACAGCCCTAATAAATGTTACTCCGGTTGCACATTTGCTGTGGACATCTTGACCTTGTTAGTTTGTAAGGTCGTGTGATAGTTAAGTAAACAAAGTTGATGCTCATCATCAAACTGTTCTCCTTTATTCCCCAAATTGGAATCGAAAAGAGAATCGATAAGGAATCGAATCGTTTCACAGAATCGATAAGGGAATCGAAATCGGGAAAATATTTTCAATTCCCAACACTAGTTATTAACCAGCCAACAAGAACTGTATTATGAACTTCCAGACTAATGTTAAGGCGGCACCCCGAAGCACGACTTCGGGCGTGCAGGACTCCACTCACAGCCACACATCGAAACGGAATAAACGTCAGATATTGTAATGACCCTGCTGTTGAGCTACCTTCACCCTCATCAATGTGGTGCTCTCGTGCCATGTCAAATCTCGCATGTTACTGATTTTTTTGGTTTTGTGAAGCGCAACATGTTCCCTTTCTTTTGGGACTTAGATCAAGCCACGTTCTGTGTTGCCATTTGTAGAATTTATCACAAAACAGTAGTATTTGAAAATGCCGCCTTCGCTCTGCCTTGCTTTGTTCAATTCGCTCTGTAGTCAGTCAGCATTAATCATGCCCTCTTGCAGATGAGGTAAACGGCTCTGCAACATGGCGAGTGACTCAATCACGCGACACCACAAATTGATGATAAAATTTGTTGCCAACGCTTTTAATTATCAGTTTTTAATCGATTTGTTGCTGCAGCCCTAATATAATGAAGCATTTACATTACAATCCCTCCTCCTAAGTTTTGATGAGGCCTTAATAACAGTTATTCTCAAAAAAGATAGGGATCCTTTACAGCTCTCTAATGATCGATCCATTAGTTTATTAAACGTAGACTGTAAAATTTTAACGAATTATTAGCTACCCGTTTGGAAGACGTTTTGGCAGATGTAAATACTGACGAAGTAGGATTCATGAAAAATAAATCAACAGATCATGTGCCGCATTTAATAAGCCTCAACCACAACAAGAATCCCCCTATTGCAGCCCTCCCCCCTGATGCGGAAAAGGCCTTTGACCGCATTCAGTGGGACTTATTTGCAGCTTTGTATAATTTTGTGGTTCTTTGCTTCAATTGTTACGTGGGCAAAAATGTGTCTAAGAATGTCCTAAAGCTTCCGTAATAACCAACGGTGCTCTCTCACCATTTCTTTGGCTTGAAAAGAGCTACAAAACAAGGGTGTGCTTTCTCACCTTTATTGTTTAATATCTCACTAGAGCATGGGTTAAAGCAAAAATAAACATTTTTCAAGTCAGCCCATATATTCCCAGGACCGTGGAAATAATGCCACATTAGTTCCCTCACTTGCTTATTGTGCAAAGTCAACTTTAACCAAATCTGGTAGTTCTACAATATGCAATGACCATTCCTGTCTCTGTCCCACCTTTCCCCTTCAGAGCCTTGGTGTCATCCTGGTGTATCCTTCACTTTCCACATGTAGAACATCACCTGGTTAATTTTCATATTTGCAGCATCAGGTTCTTCCTTCACACTTTTGCCAAACTGGTCCACAGTCCACTTTACAGTTTCAGCTCCCTTCCCTCCCTGTCCTCCAGAAAACATCCAAAAGCTACAACTAGTACCAAAGACAGCAGTTTGCATCATTACATCATCTACTTCACACCTGAACATTAACTCCACTGGCTCCCTGTCACATTCAGTATAAATTAATCCTATGATCATACAAGACCAACCACAACCTGGACAATGCAGGACACATAACCAACACTATGATGTCATACATTTTAGTTTAACACAGATCGTACATTACAATAATCAGTCTCTGCTTAGCCCGTTATTGCTCAACAATTAATTATCACAACTCATGCGTTTATAAAAAGGCATTATTTCGCTTTTTTGAAGTGTAATAAAACTGTTAAATCTTAGCCCTGTGACTGGAGACCTGTCCAGGATAGACGAGCCCCCACCCCCCCACGACCCTGTGTGACGTCGAGCTGCGTTTCCCCATCAGATACAGCTTGACGTCACACCTGTAGGGAAGAGCTGGTATAGAAAATCGGTAAAGGATGGGATGTTACATTTTTAAAAAGTTTAATCAAATTACTCAAGGTTTTTCAGGAAAAAAACATAACTTGCTTTTAAATATGAACATTTGTAATTAGCAAAATGTTAATGTATTTCGTAAAGTTAAATATTGTTGAAGGTAATCTTGGCTGCAGTACTGTCTGTCTGGCAGGTGTTTTGGGGTCGGAGTAAAATGAGTCCATAGATCCACAGACAGGAGGCTTTTTCAGCGGTTTCGAGTACGAGTTGCTTCTACAGTGAAGCTTCACATCGCGCTCTACTCTGTGTAAAAATTAAAAAAATTAAAACCGCAAGCGGTGATGAGCGGCCCTCGCAGCCAAGCGCCGCTCTGGCCTATGGGCCACCGTGGGGGTACGCGCACCTCCCGCCACCAGCCACCGCAGAAGTTGTCACGCATTTTCCTCGCATGTCCACCATGCAATACACACGTACGCGTTGGGCAGCGCTCCCCCACGACTCACAAAAAATCTGGTGCAGATCAGTCGATGCACCCAGGAGACACAGCCATTGAATAATGATAATGCATTTGGCCACCGGGCCAGACTAAATCGTTCGGCGGGCCAGATCCGGCCCGCAGGCCGTACGTTTGACACCCCTGGTTTAAACACTAGTACACAAATTTAGTCAAAGGTATCTTACTAGCTGTTAATCCAGCTTCATGTGAAAAGTTAACAAAACCTTTATAGTTATTTAAAGTTAATTATTTCATGTGTTTAAGGGTTTCGTTTCTTGCATTAAGACAGCTTTTATGAAAGTTTGACAGTTAAATGGGTGGATACACACCCAAAAGTAATAATGTGAAAGTAACACTTTAGCAATTGGAATATTGCTAAAATAACACGTTAGCAATATTCCACATGTGTATGTTGTGTACAAACTTTAGTAATTTCTAACAGACCACTTCACTCTCAGAAAGCAGGTCTGCTGGTGGTTCCTAAAGTCTGTAAAACAAGAATGGTAGGCAGATCCTTTAGCTATCATGCTCCTCTCCAGTGGAACCAACTCCCAGTTTTGGTACGTCCCCAGCAACTTGGGCCAGCTCCTCTGGGGGAATCTCAAGGCGTTCCCAGGCCAGCCTAGAAACATAGTCCCTCCAGCGTGTCCTGGGCCTTCCCCTGGGCCTCCTCCCGGTGGGACGTGCCCGGAACACCTCACCAGGGAGGCGTCCAAGAGGCATCCTGACCAGATACCCGAGCCACCTCAACTGGCTCCTCTCGATGTGGAGGAGCAGCGGCTCTACTCTGAGTCCTCCCCGGATGACTGAGCTCCTCACCCTATCTCTAAGGGAGAGCCCAGACACACTACGGAGAAAACTCATTTCAGCCGCTTGTATCAGGGATGTCGTTTATTTGGTCACGACCCAAAGCTCGTGACCATAGATGAGGGTAGGAACGTAGATCGGCCGGTAAATGGAGAGCTTCGCCTTTTTGCTCAGCTCTCTCTTCACCACAACGGATCGGCACAGCGCCTGCTTCACAGCAGACGCTGCGCCAATCCGCCTGTCGATCTCCCACTCCATCTTCCCCTCATTTATGAACAAGACCCCAAAATACTTGAACTCCTCCACTAGAAGCTGGCTTCTGAGACCTTCCTTTTTGACAAAGCCTATAGTTAGAGTGGCTCATGTTACCCTGAGCTACCTTTATAGTTATGCTTCTATAGGCTTAGATTACAGGAGGACATCAGGGCCTATATTTCTCACTCTACCTAGTTCTACTGTTCTCCAGTCTACTGTTCTCCAGTTTTGCATCACTGTTGTCATTACAGCTTTTAACTTTTTATTCTCTCTCTTTTTTCTTAATAGTAAGTATACCTGGTCTGGCATTCTGTTAGCTGTGGCATCATCCAGGGAAGACAGATCACACGCTACTACCATCTAATGTAGAACAGATTACTGGATCAATGTGTGCTTTTGTGCTTTTTTGTCTGTCTTGTTGTGTCTCTGCTCTGTCTTCTGTAACCCCCAGTCGGTCGAGGCAGATGACCGTTCATACTGAGCCTGGTTCTGGTTCTGCTGGAGGTTTTTCCTTCCCGTTAATGGGGAGTTTTTTTCCCGCTGTCGCTTCATGCTTGCTCAGTATGAGGGATTGCTGCAAAGCCATGGACAATGCAGACGACTCTCCCTGTGGCTCTACGCTTCTTCAGGAGAGAATGCTACTTGTCAAGACTTTGATGCAATGAACTGGTTCCCTTATATATGATTTTTTTTACCAATGTGTATAATCTGACCCAATCTGTACAATCTGATTGATTTTGACTTTGTAAAGCGCCTTGAGATGACATGTTTCATGAATTGGCGCTATATAATTAACATTGAATTGCATCATCTCTTTAGACCAAGTAAACTATCACATTTTATGAGACAGTTATCTCATTTTAAAGATATAATCATCTAACGTTATTACTCTTAGCAAGTTAAAGCTCCATAAAAATTTTCGACCAGCTTTTTTTTTTTTAGACCACCAATTTTCACAGCAAGATGGAAATAACGACTATCTAACATTTTAAGATTTTGTAAAAACTTTTTTCCTTTTTTACCTACCTTTTGATATTAATACTTGTTTCTACTTCTCCAAAATTATACTTCAAGAAAACTATTGTGCTGTCCTGGGGCCATATGCAGCTAGACAGCTAGGACAAAAGTTCCCCACACAAAGCTTCATTTTCTTGCGCTGTCTGAATAACCTTTGTTCCCAAATCTGGCTTTAAACATTGTTTTTGTAAAAAGACAAATATTTTTCCAAGGCAGAAGCATGTAGAACAAATTCAACTTCAACATTAGCAGTTTCCCTAGCTTCATAGCTGAAAAGCAGCATCAAAATACGTCAAAGATCTTTTTTTTAAGGTGAGAGCACTCACTATCTCACGTAATTCACATAGAGATCTAACAAAGTTGTGATGTCTCACTCTGATTAAATATGTTAAATAAAACCCAAAACTTTTCTAACTGTTTTTGCCTTGGATTTCATCTGACTAAGAATTTATTTATATCTTATTTATGTAATGTATTCACGACATGAATTCCTTGCTGTCTTAACAAAAGGCAGAACAACTATAACGTTACTTTCTATAATTATTACAGGCTCTGCTGAGATGTCAAATTCTGGAGAGTGCTTAGACACCCTGACACACAAATATGGATTAACTTCATTTCATGTGCACTCGTGAACTTATTTTAGTTGATTTGGTTTTCTTGATGTACTGTAGAGCGTGATGAGGTCTGTTGTGGTATTGTGTGCACTGGATTGAGGGGACAGTTGGTGTTGTCTGTCAAACCCAATCTTCTTAAGCTGCAAATTCAGTATAGTTAAAAGATTTCTTGCAACCTTACATATGGAACTAGTCTAAAAAATAAATTATGCATTTTATTGTAAATATAAAATACTTAAAAACAAGATAAACATACAGTATACAAATGTTTACAAATAATTCTAAACATTGTTTTGCTTTGAGTCAAGCTCCAGAAAAATATTTTACAATTCTTTTGAAATCTTTATTGTGCTCAGCTCCGGCCTATTGGCCACCGCAGGGGTTCGCGCACCGCCAGCCGCCAGCCACCAGCCACGGCAGAAGCTGTCATGCATTTTCCCCGCCTGTCCACCGGGCAATACACACGAAGGCATTGAGCAGCGCTACCCCACGACTCGCAAAAAATCTGGTGCAGATCAGTTGATCCAGCGATGCATTTGGCCACCGGAGGCAGTGGCGACCCACCAGCTTAAAATCTATGTATTGACATCTTAAAAATGGTCTTATAGCTTAAAAGATCATCCTGTTTTGGTTGATTGTGTAGCCGAATAGAAGAGATATTCTCAAAGCATTAAATAAGCCCTTTGACTTTTAAAAATGTTGTCCTTTTAAGGTAATTTTAAGTTACTTTTCATTAAATTTGTCAATATCCTATGGAAGTCTGGACATATGGCAGCGGCGATTAAGGTGACTTCGCCACGCCACCACGCTGCCCCACTCCATCAAATCCAGTTGATTTTGTAGCCGAATAGAAGAGATGTTCTCAAAGCATTAAATAAGCCTTTTGACTTTTAAAAATGTTGTCCTTTTAAGGTAATTTTAAGTTACTTTTCATTAAATTTGTCAATATCCTATGGAAGTCTGGACATATGGCATCGGCGTTTCAGGTGACTTCGCCACGCCACCACGCCGCACTGCTACATGGAATCCAGTTGGGCCTGGAATCCACAACACACTAACATGTCTTCTGTTTCTAAACACAGTCTCATGTTGATTAGCTCAGAGGGGTAACATAGCGACTGTTAACAATAAAACATGACACTTCCTGTTGTCAGGGGGCGTGGCCTAAGCAATGTCATCATTTGACCATTGGATATTGTAGGAGACCCGATGATGATCAATCACAGAAAGTTTGGTGCCTCTGTGTGTGTCTGTGTAGGAGATATAACAGTTTTATTTTTTGTGGCGAGTAGGTGAACTTTGACCCCTGCTAACGCCCCTTCAAAATGCTCAAAAACTCACCGTTTTGATAACTTTTAATTGGGCATGCCTTATGATCAGACTGACCGAGTTTCAAGCCGCTCGCTAAAAATCCCTAGGAGGAGTTCGATCAAATACCAATGCTGTAAACGTCAAAAATGGGGTCAAAATACGACCTTCAATCTAAAATGGCCAACTTCCTGTGATACTTGCACTATGACATCAATTGTAAATTCTGAGCGTCGTGGTGAGTTCTACAACTCTACCAAATTTCATGTCTTTACGATGAAGTAAGTGAATAGCAAAGGGTCCTTTGAAAATTGCTAGGTGGCGCCGTTGAGGCATTAGGTCACGCCCACCAAAGTTTGTTATGGATTCCTGTTAAGGGGTGGATAAGGATGCATCCAAGTGAGTTTTAAGCAGCTCGGCCCAAAACTGTGGAATTCAGAGCCAAACATATGGCAGCGGCGTTTGAGGTGACTTCACCACGCCGCAACGCTCTCCTGCTCCATCGAATCCACTTGGGGCTGGAATGCACAATACACCTACATGTCTTCTGTCTATGGACACAGTTTCATGTTGATTAGCTCAGAGGGGTAACATAGCGACCGTTTACAGCAAAACATGACACTTTCTGTTGTCAGGGGGCGTGGCCTAAATTATGTCATCATTTGATCATTGGAAATTTTAGAAGACCTGATAATGATCAATCATGGAAAGTTTGGTGACTGTGTGTTTCTGTGTGAGAGATATAACACTTTTATTTTTTGTGGCGAATAGGTGAACTTTGACCCCTGCCAATGCCCCTTCAGCATGCTCAAAAACTCACCGTTTTGAAAACTTTTATTTGGCCATGCCTTATGATCAGACTGACCGAGTTTCAAGCCGCTCGCTAAAAATCCCTAGGAGGAGTTCGATCAAATACCAATGCTGTAAACGTCAAAAATGGGGTCAAAATACGACCTTCAATCTAAAATGGCCAACTTCCTGTGATACTTGCACTATGACATCAATTGTAAATTCTGAGCGTCGTGGTGAGTTCTACAACTCTACCAAATTTCATGTCTTTACGATGAAGTGAATAGCAAAGGGTCCTTTGAAAATTGCTAGGTGGCGCCGTTGAGGCATTAGGTCACGCCCACCAAAGTTTGTTATGGATTCCTGTTAAGGGGTGGATAAGGATGCATCCAAGTGAGTTTTAAGCAGCTCGGCCCAAAACTGTGGAATTCAGAGCCAAACATATGGCAGCGGCGTTTGAGGTGACTTCACCACGCCGCAACGCTCTCCTGCTCCATCGAATCCACTTGGGGCTGGAATGCACAATACACCTACATGTCTTCTGTCTATGGACACAGTCTCATGTTGATTAGCTCAGAGGGGTAACATAGCGACTGTTAACAATAAAACATGACACTTCCTGTTGTCAGGGGGCGTGGCCTAAGCAATGTCATCATTTGACCATTGGATATTGTAGGAGACCCGATGATGATCAATCACAGAAAGTTTGGTGCCTCTGTGTGTGTCTGTGTAGGAGATATAACAGTTTTATTTTTTGTGGCGAGTAGGTGAACTTTGACCCCTGCTAACGCCCCTTCAAAATGCTCAAAAACTCACCGTTTTGATAACTTTTAATTGGGCATGCCTTATGATCAGACTGACCGAGTTTCAAGCCGCTCGCTAAAAATCCCTAGGAGGAGTTCGATCAAATACCAATGCTGTAAACGTCAAAAATGGGGTCAAAATCAGACATTCAATCTAAAATGGCCGACTTCCTGTGATATTTGCACTATGACATTAGTTGTAAATTCTGAGCGTCTTGGTGAGCTCTATAACTGTACCAAATTTCATGTCTCTATGATGAAGTAAGTGAATAGCAAAGGGTCCTTTGAAAATTGCTAGGTGGCGCCGTTGAGGCATTTTTCTTTAGATTTTTGTGACGACCTTAAAATACAAAATTTTTAAACAGTCTTCTTGCATCCGGCAAGTTTGGTGAGTTTTTGAGTATGATAAAGCCCCCAAAAAGGCCCCTCTTTGGGGTGGCAGATTAATAATAATAATAATTAAAACCGCAAGCGGTGATGAGCGGCCCTCGCAGCAAAGCGCCGCTCCGGCCTTGGCCACCGCTGGGATTTGCGCACCGCCGGCCGCCCGCCACCGCAGATGCTGTCACGCATTTTGCCCGCCCGTCCACTGGGCGATTTACACAAACGTGTTCGGCAGCGCTCCCCCACGACTCACAAACAATCTGGTGCAGATTCACCACAACGGACCGGTATAGCGCCCGCTTCACAGCAGACGCCGCACCAATCCGCCTGTCGATCTCCCGCTCCATCTTCCCCTCATTCGTGAACAAGACCCCAAGATACTTGAACTTCTCCACTAGAAGCTGGCCCTTGGGACTTTCCTTTTTTAAAAAGCTTATAGTTAGAGTGGCTCATGTTACCCTGAGCTACCTCTATAGTTATGCTGCTATAGGTTTAGGCTACTGCAGGACATCAGGGTCTATTGTTCTTCAATTTTGAATGACTGTTGTCATTTCAGCTTTTAACTTTTTGATTTTCCTTTTTTCTTCATAGTAGGTACACCTGGTCTGGCGTTCTGTTAGCTGTGGCATCATCCAGGGAAGACACATCACCCGCTACTACCATCTAATGTAGAACTTCTGTGCTTTTTTGTCTGTCTTGTTGTGTCTCTGCTCTGTCTTCTGTAACCCCCAGTCTGTCGAGGCAGATGACCGTTCATACTGAGCCCGGTTCTGCTGGAGGTTTTTCCTTCCCGTTAATGGGGAGTTTTTTTTCCTGCTGTCCCTTCATGCTTGCTCAGTAGGTAGGATTGCTGCAAAGCCATGGACAATGCAGACAACTCTCCCTGTGGCTCTACGCTTCTTCAAGAGAGAATGCTACTTGTCAAGACTTTGATGCAATGAACTGGTTCCCTTATATAGGAATTTTTTGACCAATGTGTATAATCTGACCCAATCTGTACAATCTGATTGATTTTGACGTTGTAAAGTGCCTTGAGATGACATATTTCATGAATTGTCGCTATATAAATAACATTGAATTGCATCATCTCTTCAGACCAAATAAACTATCACATTTTTTGAGACAGTTATCTCATTTTAAAGATATAATCATCTAACGGTATTACTCTTAGCAAGTTAAAGCTCCATAATAATTTTAGACCAGGTTTTAGTTCCACTCTTTTATTATGCACATCTAGGCTACCTATAAATATAAAGTATGGCATGCCAAAAAACATTTTCAACAAAAGGCAATTTTAGTAATGGCCTTGCGATTTTATATCTAAGCATTAAAAATGATAATATTTCACCAATTTTCACAGCAAGATGGAAATAACGACTATCCAACATTTTAAGATTTTGTAAAAACTTTTTTCCTTTCTTACCTACCTTTTGAAATTAATACTTGTTTCTACTTCTCCAAAATTAAACTTCAAGAAAACTATTGTGCTGTCCTGGGGCCATATGCAGCTAGACAGCTAGGACAAAAGTTCCCCACAAAAGCTTCCTTTTCTTGCATTCTCTGAATAACCTTTGTTCCCAAATCTGGCTTTAAACATTCTTTTTGTAAAAAGACGAATATTTTTCCAAGGCAGAAGCGTGTAGAACAAATTCAACTTCAACATTAGCAGTTTCCCTAGCTTCATCGCTGAAAAGCAGCTTTTAACCGGAGCAAAATACGTCAAAGATCTTTTTTTAAGGTGAGAGCACTCACTATCTCACGTAATTCACATAGAGATCTAACAAAGTTGTGATGTCTCACTCTGATTAAATATGAACCCAAAACTTTTCTAACTGTTTTTGCCTTGGATTTCCTCTGACTAAGAATTATTATCTTATTTATGTAATGTATTCACGACATGAATTGCCTGTAAAAGCCATGGACAATAAAACATGACACTTCCTGTTGTCAGGGGGCGTGGCCTAAGTGATGTCATCATTTGACCATTGGATATTGTAGAAGACCCGATGATGATCAATCACAGAAAGTTTGGTGCCTCTGTGTGTTTCTGTGTAGGAGATATAGCAGTTTTTCCTGTTGTCAGGGGGCGTGGCCTAAGTGATGTCATCATTTGACCATTGGATATTGTAGAAGACCCGATGATGATCAATCACAGAAAGTTTGGTGCCTCTGTGTGTTTCTGTGTAGGAGATATAGCAGTTTTTCCTGTTGTCAGGGGGCGTGGCCTAAGTGATGTCATCATTTGTCCATTGGATATTGTAGAAGACCCGATGATGATCAATCACAGAAAGTTTGGTGCCTCTGTGTGTTTCTGTGTAGGAGATATAACAGTTTTTCCTGTTGTCAGGGGGCGTGGCCTAAGTGATGTCATCATTTGACTATTGGATATTGTAGAAGACCCGATGATGATCAATCACAGAAAGTTTGGTGCCTCTGTGTGTTTCTGTGTAGGAGATAAAACAGTTTTTCCTGTTGTCAGGGAGCGTGGCCTAAGTGATGTCATCATTTGACCATTGGATACTGTAGAAGACCCGATGATGATCAATCACAGAAAGTTTGGTGCCTCTGTGTGTTTCTGTGTAGGAGATATAGCAGTTTTTCCTGTTGTCAGGGGGCGTGGCCTAAGTGATGTCATCATTTGACTATTGGATATTGTAGAAGACCCGATGATGATCAATCACAGAAAGTTTGGTGCCTCTGTGTGTTTCTGTGTAGGAGATATAACAGTTTTTCCTATTGTCAGGGGGCGTGGCCTAAGTGATGTCATCATTTGACCATTGGATATTGTAGAAGACCCGATGATGATCAATCACAGAAAGTTTGGTGCCTCTGTGTGTTTCTGTGTAGGAGATATAACAGTTTTCTGTTTTGTGGCGAGTAGGTGAACTTTGACCCCTGCTAACGCCCCTTCAACATGCTCAAAAACTCACCGTTTTGATAACTTTTAATTGGCCATGCCTTATGATCAGACTGACCGAGTTTCAAGCCGCTCGCTCGAAATCCCTAGGACGAGTTCGATCAAATACCAATGCTGTAAACGTAAAAAATGAGGTAAAATTACGACCTTCAATCTAAAATGGCCGACTTCCTGTGATATTTGCACTATGACGTTTATTGTAAATTCTGAGCGTCTCGCTTAGATCTACAACTGTACAAAATTTCATTAATCTACGATGAAGTAAGTGAATAGCAAAGGGTCCTTTGAAAATTTCTAGGTGGCGCCGTTGAGGCATTTTTCTTTAGATTTTTGTGACGACCTTAAAATACAAAATTTTTAAACAGTCACCATGCATCTGCAAAGTTTGGTGAGTTTTTGAATATGATAAAGCCCCCAAAAAGGCCCCTCTTTAGGGGGGCAGAATAAAAATAATAATAACAAGCGGTGATGATCGGCCCTCGCAGCCAAGCGCCGCTCTGGCCTATGGGCCACCGCTAGGGTACGCGCACCTCCCGCCGCCTGCCACCGCAGAAGCTGTCATGCATTTTCCTCACCCCTCTACCATGCAATACACACGTACGCGTTGGGCAGCGCTCCCCCACGACTCACAAAAAATCTGGTGCAGATCGGTCGATGCACCGAGGAGACACAGCCGTTGAATAATGAAAATGCATTTGGCCACCGGACCGGACTAAATCGTTCGGCGGGCCAGGTCCGGCCCGCAGGCCGTACGTTTGACACCACTGGTTTAAACACTAGTATACAAATTTAATCAAAGGTATCTTACTAGCTGTTAATTCAGCTTCATGTGAAAAGTTAACAAAACCTTTTTAGTTATTTAAAGTTAATTATTTCATGTGTTTAAGGGTTTCGTTTCTTGCATTAAGACAGCTTTTATGAAAGTTTGACAGTTAAATTGGTGGATACACACCCAAAAGTAATAATGTAAAAGTCACACTTTAGCAATTGGAATATTGCTAAAGTAACACGTTAGCAATATTCCACATGTGTATGTTGTGTACAAACTTTAGTAATTTCTAACAGACCACTTCACTCTCAGAAAGCAGGTCTGCTGGTGGTTCCTAAAGTCTGTAAAACCAGAATGGTAGGCAGATCCTTTAGCTATCATGCTCCTCTCCAGTGGAACCAACTCCCAGTTTTGGTCCGTGACGCAGACACCCTGTCTACTTTTAAGACTAATCCTAAAACTTTCCTTTTTCCATCCATCCATCGTCTTCCGCTTATCCGGGGTCAGGTCGCGGGTGTAGCAGCTTCAAGAAGGAGGCCCAGACCTTCCTCTCCCCAGCCACTTGGACCACTTCCTCCGGGAGAATCCCAAAGAGTTCCCAGGCCAGCAGAGTCTCTCCAGTGTTTCCTGGGTCTTCCCCTTGGCCTCCTCCCGGTGGGACGTGCCCAGAACACCTCACCAGGGATGTGTCCAGGAGGCATCCGGACCAGATGCCCGAGCCACCTCAACTGGCTCCTCTCAACGTGAAGGAGCAGCGGCTCTACTCTGAGTCCTCCCCGGATGACTGAGCTCCTCACCCTATCTCTAAGGGAGAGCCCAGACACACTACGGAGAAAACTCATTTTGGACGCTTGTATCCGGGATCTCGTTCTTTCGGTCACGACCCAAAGCTCGTGACCATAGATGAGCGTAGGAACGTAGATCGACCGGTAAATCGAGAGCTTGGCCTTTTGGCTCAGATCTCTCTTCACCACAACGGATCGGTACAGCGCTCGCTTCACAGCAGACGTCGCACCAATCCGCCTGTCCATCTCCCGCTCCATCTTCCCCTCATTCGTGAACAAGACCCCAAGATACTTGAACTCCTCCACTAAAAGCTGGCTCTTGGGACTTTCCTTTTTGACAAAGCTTATAGTTAGAGTGGTTCATGTTACCCTGAGCTACCTCTATAGTTATGCTGCTATAGGCTTAGGCTGCTGGAGGACATCGGGGTCTATTGTTCTTCAATTTTGCATGACTGTTGTCATTTCAGCTTTTAACTTTTTGTTTTTTCTATTTTTTCTTCATAGAAGGTACACCTGGTCTGGCATTCTGTTAGCTGTGACATCATCCAGGGAAGACGGATCACCTGTTATTACCATCTAATGTAAAACAGATTACTGGATCAATGTGCGCTTCTGTGCTTTTTTGTTTGTCTTGTTGTGTCTCTTCTCTCTCTTTTGTAACCCCGTCGGTCGAGGCAGATTACCGTTCATACTGAGCCCGGTTCTGCTGGGATTTTTCCTTCCTGTTAATGGGGAGTTTTTCCTTCTGCTGTCACTTCATGCTTGATCAGTATGAGGGATTGCTGCAAAGCCATGTACAATGCAAACGACTCTCCCTGTGGCTCTACGCTTCTTCAGGAGTCAATGCTGCTTGTTACGACTTTGATGCAATCAACTGGTTCCCTTATATAAGTATTTCTTTTACCAATCTGGATAATCTGACTTAATATGTATAATCTGATTGATTTTGACATTGTAAACTGCCTTTAGATGACATGCAGGCATGGGCTGGTAATCGGGCGTACCGGGCATTTTCCCGGTGGGCCGACGTGCTGTTTGGGCCGGCAGACCCGACATGTATATTAATAATATGTATTATTATTATTATTTTTTATATCTGTCTTGTTATATTTGCATAATGCATGAAGAAAAATAAAATCAGCAGCGCAAGAGTCTGTTCCGATCATCCGGCCCTTACCACAGGCTACTGCAGCCCATTGGTTATCATCCCTGACAGTCTAAAGGGCTAGGCCAATCATAAAGTAGAAAAACACCTTCACGCTCCATGTGGAACTTTGTGCAGCGGTGTTCACAGTAGTAATGGATAAGAAACGCAAGGGAGGCGCAGAGAAACTGCACGAAAAAAAGAAACGAGTTCTTCAAACGGACGCTGCGAAATGTGTCAAACTGGCTGACGTTCCCAACAGCAGGCCCTTCATCTGCTCCGTTGTCTGATGTAAAATATGGTGGTGGTTGTAGTCAGTGACGTGCGGTAGAGTTCATAGCTGGTGAGGCACTGACGTCATCAGAGTTAGATTTACAAATATATACACTCTACAGAGTAGACTCGTTGCAAAGTGCTGAAGGAGACTGATTGAGCCAAATTAATTCACCAAGAGACATGGAAAAATATTGATTATTTGATGAAAAAATAAAAATAAATTATTTGTCATTTGACTGTAACAGTTTATGAGTTATGATGGATTTCTGCATTTGTAACACATTCTAAAACTATAACCCACATTACGCACATTTTATCACAAAAACAAAACATGAATAAGTATCGCTGTCTTACCTCTACTTATAATTTAAGTCCCTGCGGCGCTCTTTCTGAACAAAAATATCATCATTTTCCGGTAAAAGTTCTTTTATCTTCTTCAGTTTTAAAAGTCTCTCAGTCTCAGTGGAGCTCACTGCCAGGGAGGAAAGCCTTCCTTCATCAGTCCTGTTCCAGCTCTATGTTTAGAGTCTTTTTAGTGCTTTACTTGTTTAGCAAAACTCGCTAATAATACATCCATAACTTGTTTTGACTCTACTATTTGGGGATCACGAGCGGTGCACCTTGAGCGCCCCCTGCCTAGCGGCCAAGGAACTGCCGACCTCACCTACAACCAGTTCTTTGCTGTTTATGATCAGCCAGCACCACGAAAACATGTTATCTGCACACAGTTTGATGACCAAAACACAATTCGTAATCCACATATATTAAATTGTGGAAAATCTGTTCATAACTGTTTGAACAATTGAATTTATGATCTAGAGACAGGAAGATGCATTCACAGAATGGAAGTCAGCGCAGTTAACATGGGATTGCACAATCCCAGGGGAGGCCAAGCTTGCTGCGGCCTCACCGGCTTCGCTATGAAGCGCCACCAAGGATTTACATGAAAAATAGCAAAAAGTCTGCGATTTTAAAGAAAATATGATCAAAAATTAGGAAATTAGATAAATAAAATACTTATTACAAATGACTGAGTAAATCAAAATTTATATTATGTTATTATATATTTTCTTTCTTTCCATGATAAGTGAGGCCTTTCTCTGGTTCATTTTGTCATTGGCATCCTTTTTTACACAGTGAGTGCACATTAGTCCAATGTTACCCTACAGTATCTGGAAGACTAAATAGATCTGATGAGCAACTTACAATAACTTCTTATAATGATGTAACGTGATAATATGTGTGATTGACCCTGACACCTCTCTTTCTCTCTCTCTCTCTCTGATCTAAGAATAGTTGCTGTGCTGTGATCGAGTTTACATTTTACCGTGTTAATAAATTAAGATTTTAGAAGTATTTTAAGTGTCCACTCTCACTAATTTCCATTAACCTGACCTCAAGGTATTGTACAGTTGGTATACACATTCAGTACACAACAAAATGTGGTGGGCCAGTCTAATCCAAAATGCCAGGGCCGATTTTATTTTGTCCCAGTACACCCCTGATGACATGTTTCATGATTTGGCGCTATATAAATAAAAACTGAAATGTATTGAACAAGAGTAAGTTTGTCAGTTTTCAAGCAGGATTTGTATATCTGTTCAACTTAAATATATAAGGAAACCAAAGAGTTAAGATCAGTTACTTACCAAGAGAAATTCCTTTGGGGTTTATTTGTGGTCTCTTGCTGCCCCCTGCTGGACAAGTTTGATCAAATATGATCAAACTTGATGATGATGGTATTTGATACCATGTCAACATGGTGTCAAAATTCAGATTTCAATCTAAAATGGCTTACTTCCTGTGATACTTGCACTATGACATTAATTGTAAATTCTGAGCGTCTTGCTGAGATCTACAACTGTACAAAATTTCATTAGCAAAGGGTCCTTTGAAAATTGCTTGGTGCGCTATGGAGAAACTAAGTCCTGCTCACTAAAGTTTGTTATGGATTCCTGTTGGGGGGTGGATAAGGATGCATCCAAATGAGTTTTAAGCAGCTTGGCCCAAAACTGTGGAATTCAGAGCCAAACGTATGACAGCAGCGTTTGAGGTGAATATGCCACGCCGCCACGCCCCCCTGCTCCATCGAATCCAGTTGGGCCTGAAATCCACAACACATCAACATGTGTTCTGTCTGTGGACACAGTTTCATGTTGATTAGCTTAAAGGGGTAACATAGCGACCGCTTACAACAAAACATGACACTTCCTGTTGTCAGGGGGCGTGGCCTAAGCAATGTCGTCATTTGACCATTGGATATTGTAGAAGACCCGATGATGATCAATCACAGAAAGTTTGGTGCCTCTGTGTGTTTCTGTGTAGGAGATATAACAGTTTTATGTTTTGTGGCGAGTAGGTGAACTTTGACCCCTGCTAACGCCCCTTCAACATGCTCAAAAACTCACCGTTTTGATAACTTTTAATTGGCCATGCCTTATGATCAGACTGACAGAGTTTCAAGCCGCTCGCTCGAAATCCCTAGGAGGAGTTCGATCAAGTACCAATGCTGTAAACGTCAAAATTGAGGTCAAAATCAGACCTTCAATCTAAAATGGCCGACTTCCTGTGATATTTTCACTATGACATTAATTGTAAATTCTGAGCGTCTTGGTGAGCTCTACCACTGTACCAAATTTCATGTCTCTACGATGAAGTAAGTGAATAGCAAAGGGTCTTTTGAAAATTGCTAGGTGGCGCCGTTGAGGCATTTTTCTTTTGATTTTTGTGACGACCTTAAAATACAAAATTTTTAAACAGTCTTCTTGCATCCGCCAAGTTTGGTGAGTTTTTGAGTATGATAAAGCCCCCAAAAAGGCCCCTCTTTGGGGTGGCAGATTAATAATAATAATAATTAAACAACACAGATACAATAGGCCTTCGCAGCGCTTCGCTGCTCGGGCCTAATTAAAACCGCAAGCGGTGATGAGCGGCCCTCGCAGCAAAGCGCCGCTCTGGCCTATTGGCCACCGCTGGGATTTGCGCACCGCCGGCCGCCCGCCACCGCAGATGCTGTCACACATTTTGCCCGCCCGTCCACTGGGCGATTCACACGAACGTGTTCGGCAGCGCTCCCCACGACTCACAAAAAATCTGGTGCAGATCGCTCAATGCAGCGAGGAGATACAGCCGTTGAATAATGATAATGCATTTGGCCATCGGACCGGACTAAATCGTTCGGCGGGCCGATTGGCCACCGCCGAACGATTAAATATGAACCCAAAACGTTTCTAACTGTTTTTACCATGGATTTCCTCTGACTAATAATTAATTTATATCTTATTTGTGTAATGTATTCACGACATGAATTCCTTGCTGTCTTAACAAAAGGCAGAACAACTATAACGTTACTTTCTATAATTATTACAGGTTCTGCTGAGATGTCATATTCTGGAGCTTAGAGCAGATCATTCAGCAGCTAAGTTCCTCCTCATGCTGTCTTGATGCTCTACCCACAGTTTTCCTTAAGAAAGTTTTGCCTGTCATAGCGTCTGATTTGACTCAGATAATAAACACGTCCCTTCTGTCAGGTGTTTTCCCCCCAGTCCCTAAAAACAGCAATTATCAAACCACTGTTAAAAAAGAACAATTTAGACAAACTACTACTCCAGAACTACAGGGCCATCTCAAACCTCCCCTTTATCAGTAAGATTATTGAAAAAGCTGTGTTTCAACAATTAAACACCTTCCTAACAACGACCAGCCGCTTTGATGTTTTCCAGTCAGGTTTCCTCACCACAGTACAGAGACCGCCCTGATCAAGGTGTTTGATGACATCCATATAAATACAGACTGCGGAAAAACCACCATGCTGGTTCTGTTGGACCTCAGTGCAGCATTTGATACTGTTGATCACTCCATTCTGTTAGAGCGCCTGGAGAACTGGGTCGGCCTCTGTGGTACAGCTCTCCACTGGTTTAAATCCTACTTAAAGGACAGGGACTTTTTTGTATCAGTAGGTAACTTTACATCGAAGATTACAAAAATCACATGTGGGGTTCTCCAAGGGTCCATCCTGGGTCCCCTCCTCTTCAATATCTACATGCTCCCTCTAGCTCAGATCATAAAAAACAACATCAGCTACCATAAGTATGCAGACGACACACAGCTCTACATCACCATGTCACCAGGTGACTATGAACAAATTCAGGCACTGAGTAAATGCCTAGAAGAAATCAATACGTAGATGTGCCAACATTTTCTTCAGTTGAATGAAAACAAAACAGAAGTAATAATTTTTGGACCAATAGAGGAGAGATCAAAGGTTAGCGCACAGCTTCAGTCGCTTCAGCTAGGAACCACTGATCAGGCCCGAAATCTTGGAGTAGTAATGGTCTCAGACCTGAACCTCCAAAAGCATCTAAAGACAGTTACAAGGTCAGATTTCTATCACCTGAAAAACATTTCCAGGATTAAAGGACTAATGTCTCAGCAGGATCTGGAAAAACTAATCCATGCGTTTATATTTAGTAGAATTGATTACTGCAACGGTGTTTTCACAGGCCTGCCTAAAAAGTGGATCAGACAGCTGCAGCTGATCCAGAACGCTGCTGCCCGCGTCCTCACTAAGACTAAGAAAGTAGAGCACATCACCCCAGTTCTAAAGTCCTTCCATGGCTCCCTGTATATCAGAGAATAGACTTTAAAAACTTCTGTTCGTCTATAAATCCCTGAATGGCTTAGCACCTAAATACATCAGACTTGTTATCAGTGTATTAACCATCCAGACCATTAAGGTCTTCTGGCTCTAGCCTACTCTGCATACCTAGAACCAGAACTAAACAAGGAGAAGCAGCATTTAGTTCCTATGCTCCACTGATCTGGAACAAACTTCCAGAAAATTGTAAAGGTGCGGAAAGCCTGAGTTCCTTTAAATCAAGATTAAAAACACATTTGTTTAGGATTGCCTTCAACTGTTCTAGTTAACTGAATCACCACTTTTTGGTTCTTTTTTCTATCTACATTTTATTCCTACTTGCTTTTATTCTGTTTTATTTTGCTATATTTTAATCATGTAAAGCACTTTGCATTGTCTTTGTACTGAATTGTGCTATATAAATAAATTTGCCTTGCCTTGCCTTACTGAACAAGACAACTTGGTTTGTGGTTTATTTGTGGTCTCTTGCTGCCACCTGGTGGACAGGTTTGAGCAAATAATGCTGTCAAAAGATTAAAAATATATGGTTTGATGTGACTTCCCCACGCCACCACGCCGCCCTGCTCCATGGAATCCACTTGGGGCTGGAATCCACAACACACCAATATGTCTTCTGTCTCTTGACACAGTTTCATGTTGATTAGCTCAGAGGGGTAACATAGCGACTGCTTACAACAAAACATGACACTTCCTGTTGTCAGGGGGCGTGGCCTAAGCAATGTCATCATTTGACCATTGGATATTAAAGAAGACCTAGTGGTGATCAACTACTGAAAGTTTGGTGGCTCTGTGAGTTTTTGTGTATGAAATATAACAGTTTTGTGTTTCATGGCGAGTAGGTGAACTTTGACCCCTGCCAACGCCCCTTCAGCATGCTCAAAAACTCACCGTTTTGATAACTTTTAATTGGCCATGCCTTATGATCAGACTGACCGAGTTTCAAGCCGCTCACTCAAAATCTCTAGGAGGAGTTCGATCAAATACCAATGCTGTAACTGTCAAAATTGAGGTCAAAATCAGACCTTCAATCTAAAATGGCCGACTTCCTGTGATTTTTGCACTATGACATTAATTGTAAATTCTGAGCGTCTTAGTGAGCTCTACCACTGTACCAAATTTCATGTCTCTACGATGAAGTAAGTGAATAGCAAAGGGTCCTTTGAAAATTGCTAGGTGGCGCCGTTGAGGCATTTTTCTTTAGATTTTTGTGACTACCATAAAATACAAAATTTTTAAACAGTCACCTTGTATCTGCAAAGTTTGGTGAGTTTTTGAAAATGAGAAAGCCCCCAAAAAGGCCCCTCTTTAGGGGGGCAGAATAATAATAATAATTAAAACCGCAAGCGGTGATGAGCGGCCCTCGCAGCAAAGCGCCGCTCCGGCCTTGGCCACCGCTGGGATTTGCGCACCGCCGGCCGCCCGCCACCGCAGATGCTGTCACGCATTTTGCCCGCCCGTCCACTGGGCGATTTACACGAACGTGTTCGGCAGCGCTCCCCCACGACTCACAAAAAATCTGGTGCAGATTCACCACAACGGACCGGTATAGCGCCCGCAACGGACCGGTATAGCGCCCGCTTCACAGCAGACGCCGCACCAATCCGCCTGTCGATCTCCCGCTCCATCTTCCCCTCATTCGTGAACAAGACCCCAAGATACTTGAACTTCTCCACTAGAAGCTGGCCCTTGGGACTTTCCTTTTTTAAAAAGCTTATAGTTAGAGTGGCTCATGTTACCCTGAGCTACCTCTATAGTTATGCTGCTATAGGTTTAGGCTACTGCAGGACATCAGGGTCTATTGTGCTTCAATTTTGAATGACTGTTGTAATTTCAGCTTTTAACTTTTTGATTTTTCTTTTTTCTTCATAGTAGGCACACCTGGTCTGGCGTTCTGTTAGCTGTGGCTTCATCCAGGGAAGACAGATCACCCGCTACTACCATCTAATGTAGAACAGATTACTAGATCAATGTGTGCTTCTGTGCTTTTTTGTCTGTCTTGTTGTGTCTCTGCTCTGTCTTCTGTAACCCCCAGTCTGTTGAGGCAGATGACCGTTCATACTGAGCCCGGTTCTGCTGGAGGTTTTTCCTTCCCGTTAATGGGGAGTTTTTTTTCCTGCTGTCGCTTCATGCTTGCTCAGTAGGTAGGATTGCTGCAAAGCCATGGACAATGCAGACGACTCTCCCTGTGGCTCTACGCTTCTTCAAGAGAGAATGCTACTTGTCAAGACTTTGATGCAATGAACTGGTTCCCTTATATAGGAATTTTTTGACCAATGTGTATAATCTGACCCAATCTGTATAATCTGATTGATTTTGACGTTGTAAAGTGCCTTGAGATGACATATTTCATGAATTGTCGCTATATAAATAACATTGAATTGCATCATCTCTTCAGACCAAATAAACTATCACATTTTTTGAGACAGTTATCTCATTTTAAAGATATAATCATCTAACAGTATTACTCTTAGCAAGTTAAAGCTCCATAATAATTTTAGACCAGGTTTTAGTTCCACTCTTTTATTATGCACATCTAGGCTACCTATAAATATAAAGTATGGCATGCCAAAAAACATTTTCAACAAAAGGCAATTTTAGTAATGGCCTTGCGATTTTATATCTAAGCATTAAAAATGATAATATTTCACCAATTTTCACAGCAAGATGGAAATAACGACTATCCAACATTTTAAGATTTTGTAAAAACTTTTTTCCTTTTTTACCTACCTTTTGAAATGAATACTTGTTTCTACTTCTCCAAAATTAAACTTCAAGAAAACTATTGTGCTGTCCTGGGGCCATATGCAGCTAGACAGCTAGGACAAAAGTTCCCCACAAAAGCTTCCTTTTCTTGCATTCTCTGAATAACCTTTGTTCCCAAATCTGGCTTTAAACATTCTTTTTGTAAAAAGACGAATATTTTTCCAAGGCAGAAGTGTGTAGAACAAATTCAACTTCAACATTAGCAGTTTCCCTAGCTTCATCGCTGAAAAGCAGCTTTTAACCGGAGCAAAATACGTCAAAGATATTTTTTTAAGGTGAGAGCACTCACTATCTCACGTAATTCACATAGAGATCTAACAAAGTTGTGATGTCTCACTCTGATTAAATATGAACCCAAAACTTTTCTAACTGTTTTTGCCTAAGAATTATTATCTTATTTATGTAATGTATTCACGACATGAATTCCTTGCTGTCTTAACAAAAGGCAGAACAACTATAATGTTACTTTCTATAATTATTACAGGCTCTGCTGAGATGTCAAATTCTGGAGAATGCTTAGACACCCTGACACACAAATATGGATTAACTTCATTTCATGTGCACTCGTGAACTTGTTTTAGTTGATTTAGTTTTCTTGATGTACTGTAGAGCGTGATGAGGTCTGTTGTGGTATTGTGTGCACTGGATTGAGGGGACAGTTGGTGTTGTTTGTCAAACCCAATCTTCTTAAGCTGCAAATTCAGTAAAGTTAGCAGATATATATATATATATATATATAAAAAACGGTTGCAGTTACAGCTCAAACGTCGTAACAACACTTCTAAATCTGAGTCTGACGCACAATTTCAAATACAAACACGAAGCAGTTTGATTTTTGTCCGATGACGAGCGAGCGAGCGAGAGAGAGAGAACTGGTAAAGCAGCACATAGTAACAATAAAGATGAGCGCCATAAAGATGTTATTAATCAGGGAAATCTTTCTGATTGTTTCACAGCGGTTACCTGCAGCGGGTAAACACGCCCACGACAACACACTTAGGCTCCCCGCAGCCCGTTTCTATCGGAATATGCGCCAAAACTGCCTCTTTAAAATGAACTGCACGGTTCAGTCTGCACCTGTCTGAATTGCAATGTGAAGTTTTACACATCTATGCGTGAGCATAATCAAAAATTCCCCCCAGGAGCAGCGTTTTTTTTTTCCCCAGGACCCGCGGTAACGACAGCGGTGTTCTTACGATGGAGTATTAGGGCCACACATGAAGAGAAAAAATAATTTTGCCATGACGAGATTAAACTGGTGCAGATCAGTTGATGCAGCGATGCATTTGGCCACCGGAGGCAGTGGCGACCCACCAGCCTAAAATCTATGTATTGACATCTTAAAAATGGTCTTATAGCTTAAAAGATCATCCTGTTTTGGTTGGTTTTGTAGCCGAATAGAAGAGATGTTCTCAAAGCATTAAATAAGCCTTTTGACTTTTAAAAATGTTGTCCTTTTAAGGTAATTTTAAGTTACTTTTTATTAAATTAATCAATATCCTATGGAAGTCTGGACATATGGCAGCGGCGTTTCAGGTGACTTTGCCACGCCACTACGCCGCCCTGCTCCATCGAATCCAGTTGATTTTGTAGCCGGTTGTCCTTTTAAGGTAATTTTAAGTTACTTTTTAATAAATTTGTCAATACCCTATGGAAGTCTGGACATATGGCAGCGGCGTTTCAGGTGACTTCGCCACGCCACCATGCCGCACTGCTACATGGAATCCAGTTGGGCCTGGAATCCACAACACAGCAACATGTCTGTGGACACAGTTTCATGTTGATTAGCTCAGAGGGGTAACATAGCGACTGCTAACAGCAAAACATGACACTTCCTGTTGTCAGGGGGCGTGGCCTAAGTGATGTCATCATTTGACCATTGGATATTGTAGAAGACCCGATGATGATCAATCACAGAAAGTTTGGTGCCTCTGTGTGTTTCTGTGTATGAAATATAGCAGTTTTTCCTGTTGTCAGGGGGCGTGGCCTAAGTGATGTCATCATTTGACCATTGGATATTGTAGAAGACCCGATGATGATCAATCACAGAAAGTTTGGTGCCTCTGTGTGTTTCTGTGTAGGAGATATAGCAGTTTTTCCTGTTGTCAGGGGGCGTGGCCTAAGTGATGTCATCATTTGTCCATTGGATATTGTAGAAGACCCGATGATGATCAATCACAGAAAGTTTGGTGCCTCTGTGTGTTTCTGTGTAGGAGATATAACAGTTTTTCCTGTTGTCAGGGGGCGTGGCCTAAGTGATGTCATCATTTGACTATTGGATATTGTAGAAGACCCGATGATGATCAATCACAGAAAGTTTGGTGCCTCTGTGTGTTTCTGTGTAGGAGATAAAACAGTTTTTCCTGTTGTCAGGGGGCGTGGCCTAAGTGATGTCATCATTTGACCATTGGATACTGTAGAAGACCCGATGATGATCAATCACAGAAAGTTTGGTGCCTCTGTGTGTTTCTGTGTAGGAGATATAGCAGTTTTCCTGTTGTCAGGGGGCGTGGCCTAAGTGATGTCATCATTTGACTATTGGATATTGTAGAAGACCCGATGATGATCAATCACAGAAAGTTTGGTGCCTCTGTGTGTTTCTGTGTAGGAGATATAACAGTTTTTCCTATTGTCAGGGGGCGTGGCCTAAGTGATGTCATCATTTGACCATTGGATATTGT
The DNA here is from genome assembly GCF_011125445.2 of Fundulus heteroclitus. NCBI lineage: Eukaryota > Metazoa > Chordata > Actinopteri > Cyprinodontiformes > Fundulidae > Fundulus > Fundulus heteroclitus. The sequence goes on along the minus strand of NW_023397219.1, from coordinate 97,615 downwards.
AGAAGACCCGATGATGATCAATCACAGAAAGTTTGGTGCCTCTGTGTGTTTCTGTGTAGGAGATATAACAGTTTTTCCTGTTGTCAGGGGGCGTGGCCTAAGTGATGTCATCATTTGACCATTGGATATTGTAAAAGACCCGATGATGATCAATTACAGAAAGTTTGGTGCCTCTGTGTGTTTCTGTGTAGGAGATATAACAGTTTTATGTTTTGTGGCGAGTAGGTGAACTTTGACCCCTGCTAACGCCCCTTCAACATGCTCAAAAACTCACCGTTTTGATAACTTTTAATTGGCCATGCCTTATGATCAGACTGACCGAGTTTCAAGCCGCTCGCTCGAAATCCCTAGGACGAGTTCGATCAAATACCAATGCTGTAAACGTCAAAAATGAGGTAAAATTACGACCTTCAATCTAAAATGGCCGACTTCCTGTGATATTTGCACTATGACGTTTATTGTAAATTCTGAGCGTCTTGCTTAGATCTACAACTGTACAAAATTTCATTAATCTACGATGAAGTAAGTGAATAGCAAAGGGTCCTTTGAAAATTTCTAGGTGGCGCCGTTGAGGCATTTTTCTTTAGATTTTTGTGACGACCTTAAAATACAAAATTTTTAAACAGTCACCATGCATCTGCAAAGTTTGGTGAGTTTTTGAATATGATAAAGCCCCCAAAAAGGCCCCTCTTTAGGGGGGCAGAATAAAAATAATAATAATAATTAAAACCGCAAGCGGTGATGAGCGGCCCTCGCAGCAAAGCGCCGCTCTGGCCTATTGGCCACCGCTGGGATTTGCGCACCGCCGGCCACCCGCCACCGCAGATGCTGTCACACATTTTGCCCGCCCGTCCACTGGGCGATTCACACGAACGTGTTCGGCAGCGCTACCCCACGACTCACAAAAAATCTGGTGCAGATCGCTCAATGCAGCGAGGAGATACAGCAGTTGAATAATGATAATGCATTTGGCCATCGGACCGGACTAAATCGTTCGGCGGGCCGATTGGCCACCGCCGAACGATTAAATATGAACCCAAAACGTTTCTAACTGTTTTTACCATGGATTTCCTCTGACTGATAATTAATTTATATCTTATTTGTGTAATGTATTCACGACATGAATTCCTTGCTGTCTTAACAAAAGGCAGAACAACTATAACGTTACTTTCTATAATTATTACAGGTTCTGCTGAGATGTCATATTCTGGAGAGTGCTTAGACACCCTGACACACAAATATGTATTAACTTCATTTCATGTGCACTCGTGAACTTGTTTTAGTTGATTTAGTTTTCTTGATGTACTGTAGAGCGTGATGAGGTCTGTTGTGGTATTGTGGCACTGGATTGAGGGGACAGTTGGTGTTGTCTGTCAAACCCAATCTTCTTAAGCTGCAAATTCAGTAAAGTTACAAGTTTTCTTGCAACCTCTCATATGGAACTAGTCTAAAAAATAAATAAACTGATAATTAGAAGATCAGTTTGTACATCCACACCAACTCTAGAACCAAAGCCGTATTCAGCTGGAACTTATCCTGACAAAATGTCCCAATTCAGCCAAATAAACTCCAAAAGCTTAGAGGAGATCATTCAGCAGCTAAGTTCCTCCTCATGCTGTCTTGATGCTCTACCCACAGTTTTCCTTAAGAAAGTTTTGCCTGTCATAGCGTCTGATTTGACTCAGATAATAAACACGTCCCTTCTGTCAGGTGTTTCCCCCCAGTCCCTAAAAACAGCAATTATCAAACCACTGTTAAAAAAGAACAATTTAGACAAACTACTACTCCAGAACTACAGGGCCATCTCAAACCTCCCCTTTATCAGTAAGATTATTGAAAAAGCTGTGTTTTAACAATTAAACACCTTCTTAACAACGACCAGCCGCTTTGACGTTTTCCAGTCTGGCTTCCGTGCTCACCACAGTACAGAGACCGCCCTTATCAAGGTGTTTAATGACATCCATATAAATACAGACTGCGGAAAAACCACCATGCTGGTTCTGTTGGACCTCAGTGCAGCATTTGATACTGTTGATCACTCCATCCTGTTAGAACATCTGGAGAACTGGGTCGGCCTCTGTGGTACAGCTCTCCACTGGTTTAAATCCTACTTAAAGGACAGGGACTTTTTTGTATCAGTAGGTAACTTTACATCGAAGATTACAAAAATCACATGTGGGGTTCCCCAAGGGGCCATCCTGGGTCCCCTCCTATTCAATATCTACATGCTCCTCTAGCTCAGATCATAAGAAACAACAACATCAGCTACCATAACTATGCAGACGACACACAGCTCTACATCACCATGTTACCAGGTGTCTATGAACCAGTTCAAGCACTGAGTAAATGCCTAGAAGAAATCAATACGTAGATGTGCCAAAATTTTCTTCAGTTGAATAAAAACAAAACAGAAGTAATAATTTTTGGACCAATAGAGGAGAGATCAAAGGTTAGCACACAGCTTCAGTCGCTTCAGCTAGGAACCACTGATCAGGCCCGAAATCTTGGAGTAGTAATGGTCTCAGACCTGAACCTCCAAAAGCATCTAAAGACAGTTACAAGGTCAGATTTCTATCACCTGAAAAACATTTCCAGGATTAAAGGACTAATGTCTCAGCAGGATCTGGAAAAACTAATCCATGCGTTTATATTTAGTAGAATTGATTACTGCAACGGTGTTTTCACAGGCCTGCCTAAAAAGTGGATCAGACAGCTGCAGCTGATGCAGAACGCTGCTGCCCGCGTCCTCACTAAGACTAAGAAAGTAGAGCACATCACCCCAGTTCTAAAGTCCTTCCATGGCTCCCTGTATATCAGAGAATAGACTTTAAAAACTTCTGTTCGTCTATAAATCCCTGAATGGCTTAGCACCTAAATACATCAGACTTGCTATCAGTGTATTAACCATCCAGACCATTAAGGTCTTATGGCTCTAGCCTACTCTGGATACCTAGAACCAGAACTAAACAAGGAGAAGCAGCATTTAGTTCCTATGCTCCACTGATCTGGAACAAACTTCCAGAAAATTGTAAAGGTGCGGAAAGCCTGAGTTCCTTTAAATAAAGATTAAAAACACATTTGTTTAGGATTGCCTTCAACTGTTCTAGTTAACTGAATCACCACTTTTTGGTTCTTTTTTCTATCTACATTTTATTCCTACTTGCTTTTATTCTGTTTTATTTTGCTATATTTTAATCATGTACAGCACTTTGCATTGTCTTTGTACTGAATTGTGCTATATAAATAAATTTGCCTTGCCTTGCCTTACTGAACAAGACAACTTGGTTTGTGGTTTATTTGTGGTCTCTTGCTGCCACCTGGTGGACAGGTTTGAGCAAATAATGCTGTCAAAAGATTAAAAATATATGGTTTGATGTGACTTCCCCACGCCACCACGCCGCCCTGCTCCATGGAATCCACTTGGGGCTGGAATCCACAACACACCAATATGTCTTCTGTCTCTTGACACAGTTTCATGTTGATTAGCTCAGAGGGGTAACATAGCGACTGCTTACAACAAAACATGACACTTCCTGTTGTCAGGGGGCGTGGCCTAAGCAATGTCATCATTTGACCATTGGATATTAAAGAAGACCTAGTGGTGATCAACTACTGAAAGTTTGGTGGCTCTGTGAGTTTTTGTGTATGAAATATAACAGTTTTGTGTTTCATGGCGAGTAGGTGAACTTTGACCCCTGCCAACGCCCCTTCAGCATGCTCAAAAACTCACCGTTTTGATAACTTTTAATTGGCCATGCCTTATGATCAGACTGATCGAGTTTCAAGCCGCTCACTCAAAATCTCTAGGAGGAGTTCGATCAAATACCAATGCTGTAACTGTCAAAATTGAGGTCAAAATCAGACCTTCAATCTAAAATGGCCGACTTCCTGTGATTTTTGCACTATGACATTAATTGTAAATTCTGAGCGTCTTGGTGAGCTCTACCACTGTACCAAATTTCATGTCTCTACGATGAAGTAAGTGAATAGCAAAGGGTCCTTTGAAAATTGCTAGGTGGCGCCGTTGAGGCATTTTTCTTTTGATTTTTGTGACGACCTTAAAATACAAAATTTTTAAACAGTCATCTTGTATCTGCAAAGTTTGGTGAGTTTTTGAAAATGAGAAAGCCCCCAAAAAGGCCCCTCTTTAGGGGGGCAGAATAATAATAATAATAATTAAAACCGCAAGCGGTGATGAGCGGCCCTCGCAGCAAAGCGCCGCTCTGGCCTATTGGCGACCGCTGGGATTTGCGCACCGCCGCCCGCCCGCCACCGCAGATGCTGTCACGCATTTTGCCCGCCCGTCCACTGGGCGATTCACACGAACGTGTTCGGCAGCGCTCCCCCACGACTCAAAAAAAATCTGGTGCAGATCGCGCGATGCAGCGAGGAGATACAGCCGTTGAATAATGATAATGCATTTGGCCATCGGACCGGACTAAATCGTTCGGCGGGCCGAATTCGGCCCACGGGCCGTAGCTTTGACACCCCTGGTTTAAACATTAGTATACCAATTTAATCAAAGGTATCTTACTAGCTGTTAATCCAGTTTAATGTGAAAAGTTAACAAAACCATTTTAGTTTTTTAAAGTTACTTGCTATTTCATGTGTCTAAGGGTTTTGTTTCTTGCATTAAGACAGCTTTTATGAAAGTTTAACATCTAAATTGGTGGATACACACCCAAAAGTAATGTAAAAGTAACACTTTAGCAATTGGACTATTGCCAAAGGAACACTTTAGCAATATCGCGGGGGTAGCAGCTTTATAAAGGAGGCCCAGACATTCCTCTCCCCAGCCACTTGGGCCAGCTCCTCCGGGGGAATCCCAAGGCGTTTGCAGGCCAGCCGAGAGACATAGTCCCTCCTGCATGTCCTGGGTCTCCCTCTGGGCCTCCTCCTGGTGGGACGTGCCCGGAACACCTCACCAGGGAGGCGTCCAGGAGGCATCCTAACCAGATGCACAAGCCACCTCAACTGGCTCCTCTCGACGTGAAGAAGCAGTGGCTCTACTCTAAGTCCTCCCCAGATGACTGAGCTCCTCACCTTATCTCTAAGGGAGAGCTCACACACACTATGGAGAAAACTCATTTCGGGATCTTGTATCCGGGATCTCGTTCTTTCGGTCACGACCCAAAGCTCGTGACCATAGATGAGGGTAGGAACGTAGATCGACCGGTAAATCGAGAGCTTCGCCTTTTGGCTCAGCTCTCTCTTCACCACAACGGACCGGTACAGCGCCCGCTTCACAGCAGACGCTGCACCAATCCGCCTGTCGATCTCCCGCTCCATCTTCCCCTCATTCGTGAACAAGACCCCAAGATACTTGAACTTCTCCACTAGAAGCTGGCTGTTTGGACTTTCCTTTTTTAAAAAGCTTATAGTTAGAGTGGCTCATGTTACCCTGAGCTACCTCTATAGTTATGCTGCTATACGTTTAGGCTACTGCAGGACATCAGGGTCTATTGTTCTTCAATTTTGAATGACTGTTGTCATTTCAGCTTTTAACTTTTTGATTTTCCTTTTTTCTTCATAGTAGGTACACCTGGTCTGGCGTTCTGTTAGCTGTGGCATCATCCAGGGAAGACACATCACCCGCTACTACCATCTAATGTAGAACTTCTGTGCTTTTTTGTCTCTCTTGTTGTGTCTCTGCTCTGTCTTCTGTAACCCCAGTCGGTCGAGGCAGATGACCGTTCATACTGAGCCCGGTTCTGCTGGAGGTTTTCCTTCCCGTTAATGGGGAGTTTTTTTCCCGCTGTTGCTTCATGCTTGCTCAGTAGGTAGGATTGCTGCAAAGCCATGTACAATGCAGACGACTCTCCCTTGTAGCTCTACGCTTCTTCAAGAGAGAATGCTACTTGTCAAGACTTTGATGCAATGAACTGGTTCCCTTATATAGGAATTTTTTTGACCAATGTGTATAATCTGACCCAATCTGTATAATCTGATTGATTTTGACTTTGTAAAGTGCCTTGAGATGATATATTTCATGAATTGGCGCTATATAAATAACATTTAATTGAATCATCTCTTTAGACCAAGTAAACTATCACATTTTATGAGACAGTTATCTCATTTTAAAGATATAATCATCTAACGTTATTACTCTTAGCAAGTTAAAGCTCCATAAAAATTTTAGACCAGCTTTTAGTTCCACTCTTTTATTATGCACATCTAGGCTACCTATAAATATAAAGTATGGCATGCCAAAAAACATTTTCAAGAAACGGCAATTTTAGTAATTGCCTTGCAATTTTATATCTAAGCATTAAAAATGATAATATTTCACCAATTTTCACAGCAAGATGGAAATAACAACTATCCAACATTTTAAGATTTTGTAAAAACTTTTTTCCTCTTTTACCTACCTTTTGAAATTAATACTTGTTTCTACTTCTCCAAAATTATACTTCAAGAAAACTATTGTGCTGTCCTGGGGCCATATGCAGCTAGACAGCTAGGACAAAAGTTCCCCACACAAAGCTTCCTTTTCTTGCGTTGTCTGAATAACCTTTATCCACAAATCTGGCTTTAAACATTCTTTTTGTAAAAAGACGAATATTTTCCAAGGCAGAAGCGTGTAGAACAAATTCAACTTCAACATTAGCAGTTTCCCTAGCTTCATCGCTGAAAAGCAGCTTTTCCCAGAGCAAAATACGTCAAAGATCTTTTATTTAAGGTGAGAGCACTCACTATCTCATGTAATTCACATAGAGATCTAACAAAGTTTTGATGTCTCACTCTGATTAAATATGAACCCAAAACGTTTCTAACTGTTTTTACCATGGATTTCCTCTGACTAAGAATTAATTAATATCTTATTTATGTAATGTATTCACGACATGAATTCCTTGCTGTCTTAACAAAAGGCAGAACAACTATAACGTTACTTTCTATAATTATTACAGGTCCTGCTGAGATGTCAAATTCTGGAGAGTGCTTAGACACCCTGACACACAAATATGGATTAACTTAATTTCATGTGCACTCGTGAACTTGTTTTAGTTGATTTAGTTTTCTTGATGTACTGTAAAGCGTGATGAGGTCTGTTGTGGTATTGTGTGCACTGGATTGAGGGGACAGTTGGTGTTGTCTGTCAAACCCAATCTTCTTAAGCTGCAAATTCAGTAAAGTTACAAGATATATATAACGGTTGCAGTTACAGCTCAAACGTCGTAACAACACTGCTAAATCTGAGTCTGACGCACAATTTCAAATACAAACACGAAGCAGTTTGATTTTTGTCCGATGACGAGCGAGCGAGCGAGCGAGAGAGAGAGAGAGAGAGAGAGAACTGGTAAAGCAGCACATAGTAACAATAAGTCTAGCGCTCCATAAAGATGTTATTAATCAAGGAAATCTTTCTGATTGTTTCACAGCGGTTACCTGCAGCGGGTAAACACGCCCACGACAACACAATTAGGCTCCCCGCAGCCCATTTCTATCGGAATATGCGCCAAAACTGCCTCTTTAAAATGAACTGCACGGGCAGTCTGCGCCTGTCTGAATTGCAATGAGAAGTATTACACATCTATGCGTGAGCATAATCAAAAATTCCCCCCAGGAGCAGCGTTTTTTTTTTTTCCCAGGACCCGCTGTAACGACAGCGGTGTTCTTACGCTGGAGTATTAGGGCCACACATGAAGAGAAAAAATAATTTTGCCATGACGAGATTAAACTGGTGCAGATCAGTTGATGCAGCGATGCTTTTGGCCACCGGAGGCTGTGGCGACCCACCAGCTTAAAATCTATGTATTGACATCTTAAAAATGGTCTTATAGCTTAAAAGATCATCCTGTTTTGGTTGATTTTGTAGCCGAATAGAAGAGATGTTCTCAAAGCATTAAATAAGCCTTTTGACTTTTAAAAATGTTGTCCTGTTAAGGTAATTTTAAGTTACTTTTTATTAAATTTGTCAATATCCTATGGAAGTCTGGACATATGGCAGCGGTGTTTCAGGTGACTTCGCCACACCGCCACGCTGCACTGCTACATGGAATCCAGTTGGGATTCTACAACAAATCAACATGTCTTCTGTCTGTGGACACAGTTTCATGTTGATTAGCTCAGAGGGGTAACATAGCGACTGTTAACAATAAAACATGACACTTCCTGTTGTCAGGGGGCGTGGCCTAAGCAATGTCATCATTTGACCATTGGATTTGGTAGGAGACCTAGTGGTGATCAACTACTGAAAGTTTGGTGGCTCTGTGAGTTTTTGTGTATGAAATATAACAGTTTTGTGTTTCATGGCGAGTAGGTGAACTTTGACCCCTGCTCACACCCCTTCAGCATGCTCAAAAACTCACAGTTTTGATAACTTTTAATTGGCCATGCCTTATAATCAGACTGCCCGAGTTTCAAGCCGCTCGCTCAAAATCTCTAGGAGGAGTTCGATCAAATACCAATGCTGTAAACGTCAGAAATGGGGTCAAAATCAGACCTTCAATCTAAAATGGCCGACTTCCTGTGATATTTACACTATGACATTAATTGTAAATTCTGAGCGTCTTGGTGAGCTCTACCACTGTACCAAATCTCATGTCTCTACGATGAAGTAAGTGAATAGCAAAGGGTCCTTTGAAAATTGCTAGGTGGCGCCGTTGAGGCATTTTTCTTTTGATTTTTGTGACGACCTTAAAATACAAAATTTTTAAACAGTCACCATGCACCTGCAAAGTTTGGTGAGTTTTTGAGTATGATAAAGCCCCCAAAAAGGCCCCTCTTTAGGGGGGCAGAATAAAAATAATAATAAGAAACAACACAGAAACAATAGGCCTTCGCAGCGCTTCGCTGCTCGGGCCTAATAATTAACACTACAGATACAATAGGCCTTCGCAGCGCTTCGCTGCTCGGGCCTAATAAGAAACAACACAGAAACAATAGGCCTTCGCAGCGCTTCGCTGCTCGGGCCTAATAATTAACACTACAGATACAATAGGCCTTCGCAGCGCTTCGCTGCTCGGGCCTAATAATAATAATTAAACAACACAGATACAATAGGCCTTCGCAGCGCTTCGCTGCTCGGGCCTAATTAACACTACAGATACAATAGGCCTTCGCAGCGCTTCGCTGCTCGGGCCTAATAATTAAAACCGCAAGCGGTGATGATCGGCCCTCGCAGCCAAGCGCCGCTCTGGCCTATGGCCCACCGCTAGGGTACGCGCACCTCCCGCCGCCAGGCACCGCAGAAGCTGTCAAGCATTTTCCTCACCCGTCTACCATGCAATACACACGTACGCGTTGGGCAGCGCTCATCCACGACTCACAAAAAATCTGGTGCAGATCAGTTGATGCACCGAGGAGACACAGCCGTTGAATAATGAAAATGCATTTGGCCACCGGGCCGGACTAAATCGTTCGGCGGGCCAGATCTGGCCCGCAGGCCGTACGTTTGACACCCCTGGTTAAAACACTAGTATACAAATTTAATCAAAGGTATCTTAATAGCTGTTAATCCAGCTTCATGTGAAAAGTTAACAAAACCTTTTTAGTTATTTAAAGTAAATTATTTCATGTGTTTAAGGGTTTCGTTTCTTGCATTAAGACAGCTTTTATGAAAGTTTGAAAGTTAAATTGGTGGATACACACCCAAAAGTAATAATGTAAAAGTAACACTTTAGCAATTGGAATATTGCTAAAGTAACACGTTAGCAATATTCCACATGTGTATGTTGTGTACAAACTTTAGTAATTTCTAACAGACCACTTCACTCTCAGAAAGCATGTCTGCTGGTGGTTCCTAAAGTCTATAAAACCAGAATGGTAGGCAGATCCTTTAGCTATCATGCTCCTCTCCAGTGGAACCAACTCCCAGTTTTGGTCCGTGACGCAGACACCCTGTCTACTTTTAAGACTAATCCTAAAACTTTCCTTTTTCCATCCATCCATCGTCTTCCGCTTATCCGGGGTCAGGTCGCGGGGGTAGCAGCTTCAAGAGGGAGGCCCAGACCTTCCTCTCTCCAGCCACTTGGGCCACTTCCTCCGGGGGAATCCCAAAGCGTTCCCAGGCCAGCAGAGTCTCTCCAGCGTGTCCTGGGTCTTCCCCTGGGCCTCCTCCCAGGGGGACATGCCCAGAACACCTCACCAGGGAGGCGTCCAGGAGGCATCCTGACCAGATGCCCGAGCCACCTCAACTGGCTCCTCTCAATGTGAAGGAGCAGCGGCTCTACTCTAAGTCCTCCCCGGATGACTGAGCTCCTCACCCTATCTCTAAGGGAGAGCCCAGACACACTATGGAGAAAACTCATTTTGGCCGCTTGTATGCAGGATCTCGTTCTTTCGGTCACAACCCAAAGCTCGTGACCATAGATGAGCGTAGGAACGTAGATCTACTGGTAAATGGAGAGCTTGGCCTTTTGGCTCAGCTCTCTCTTCACCACAACGGACCGGTACAGCGTCCGCTTCACAGCAGACGTCGCACCAATCCGCCTGTCGATCTCCCGCTCCATCTTCCCCTCATTCGTGAACAAGACCCCAAGATACTTGAACTCCTCCACTAGAAGCTGGCTCTTGGGACTTTCCTTTTTGACAAAGCTTATAGTTAGAGTGGTTCATGTTACCCTGAGCTACCTCTATAGTTATGCTGCTATAGGCTTAGGCTGCTGGAGGACATCAGGGTCTATTGTTCTTCAATTTTGCATGACTGTTGTCATTTCAGCTTTTAACTTTTTGTTTTTTCTATTTTTTCTTCATAGTAGGTACACCTGGTCTGGCTTTCTGTTAGCTGTGACATCATCCAGGGAAGACAGATCACCTGTTATTACCATCTAATGTAAAACAGATTACTGGATCAATGTGTGCTTCTGTGCTTTTTTGTCTGTCTTGTTGTGTCTCTTCTCTCTCTTTTGTAACCCCCAGTCGGTCAAAGCAGATTACCGTTCATACTGAGCCCGGTTCTGCTGGAGGTTTTTCCTTCCTGTTAATGGGGAGTTTTTCCTTCTGCTGTCACTTCATGCTTGCTCGGTATGAGGGATTGCTGCAAAGCCATGTACAATGCAAACGACTCTCCCTGTGGCTCTACGCTTCTTCAGGAGTGAATGCTGCTTGTTACGACTTTGATGCAATCAACTGGTTCCCTTATATAGGAATTTCATTTACCAATCTGGATAATCTGACTTAATACGTATAATCTGATTGATTTTGACATTGTAAAACTGCCTTTAGATGACATGCAGGCATGGGCTGGTAATCGGGCGTACCGGGCATTTTCCCGGTGGGCCGACGTGCTGTTTGGGCCGGCAGACCCGACATGTATATTAATAATATGTATTATTATTATTATTTTATATATCTGTCTTGTTATATTTGCATAATGCATGAAGAAAAATAAAATCAGCAGCGCAAGAGTCTGTTCCGATCATCCGGCCCTTACCACAGGCTACTGCAGCCCATTGGTTAACATCCCTGACAGTCTAAAGGGCTAGGCCAATCATAAAGTAGAAAAACACCTTCACGCTCCATGTGGAACTTTGTGCAGCGGTGTTCACAGTAGTAATGGATAAGAAACGCAAGGGAGGCGCAGAGAAACTGCACGAAAAAAAGAAACGAGTTCTTCAAACGGACGCTGCGAAATGTGTCAAACTGACTGACGTTCCCAACAGCAGGCCCTTCATCTGCTCCGTTGTCTGATGTAAAATATGGTGGTGGTTGTAGTCAGTGACGTGCGGTAGAGTTCATAGCTGGTGAGGCACTGACGTCATCAGAGTCAGATTTACAAATATATACACTCTACAGAGTAGACTCGTTGCAAAGTGCTGAAGGAGACTGATTGAGCCAAATTAATTCACCAAGAGACATGGAAAAATATTGATTATTTGATGAAAAAATAAAAATAAATTATTTGTCATTTGACTGTAACAGTTTATGAGTTATGATGGATTTCTGCATTTGTAACACATTCTAAAACTATAACCCACATTACGCACATTTTATCACAAAAACAAAACATGAATAAGTATCGCTGGTCTTACCTCTACTTATAATTTAAGTCCCTGCGGCGCTCTTTCTGAACAAAAATATCATCATTTTCCGGTAAAAGTTCTCTTTATCTTCTTCAGTTTTAAAAGTCTCTCAGTCTCAGTGGAGCTCACTGCCAGGGAGGAAAGCCTTCCCTTATCAGTCCTGTTCCAGCTCTATATTTAGAGTATTTTTAGTGCTTTACTTGTTTAGCAAAACTCGCTAATAAAACATCAATAACTTGTTTTGACTCTACTATTTGGGGATCACGAGCGGTGCACCTTGAGCGCCCCCTGCCTAGCGGCCAAGGAACTGCCGACCTCACCTACAACCAGTTCTTTGCCGTTTATGATCAGCCAGCACCACGAAAACATGTTATCTGCACACAGTTTGATGACCAAAACACAATTCGTAATCCACATATATTAAATTGTGGAAAATCTGTTCATAACTGTTTGAACAATTGAATTTATGATCTAGAGACAGGAAGATGCATTCACAGAATGGAAGTCAGCGCAGTTAACATGGGATTGCACAATCCCAGGGGAGGCCAAGCTTGCTGCGGCCTCACCGGCTTCGCTATGAAGCGCCACCAAGGATTTACATGAAAAATAGCAAAAAGTCTGCGATTTTAAAGAAAATATGATCAAAAATTAGGAAATTAGATAAATAAAATACTTATTACAAATGACTGAGTAAATCAAAATTTATATTATGTTATTATATATTTTCTTTCTTTCCATGATAAGTGAGGCCTTTCTCTGGTTCATTTTGTCATTGGCATCCTTTTTTACACAGTGAGTGCACATTAGTCCAATGTTACCCTACAGTATCTGGAAGACTAAATAGATCTGATGAGCAACTTACAATAACTTCTTATAATGATGTAACGTGATAATATGTGTGATTGACCCTGACACCTCTCTTTCTCTCTCTCTCTCTCTGATCTAAGAATAGTTGCTGTGCTGTGATGGAGTTTACATTTTACAGTGTTAATAAATTAAGATTTTAGAAGTATTTTAAGTGTCCACTCTCACTAATTTCCATTAACCTGACCTCAAGGTATTGTACAGTTGGTATACACATTCAGTACACAACAAAATGTGGTGGGCCAGTCTAATCCAAAATGCCAGGGCCGATTTTTTTGTCCCAGTCCACCCCTGATGACATGTTTCATGATTTGGCGCTATATAAATAAAAACTGAAATGTATTGAACAAAAGTAAGGTTGTCAGTTTTCAAGCAGGATTTGTATATCTGTTCAACTTAAATATATAAGGAAACCAAAGAGTTAAGATCAGTTACTTACCAAGAGAAATTCCTTTGGGGTTTATTTGTGGTCTCTTGCTGCCCCCTGCTGGACAAGTTTGATCAAATATGATCAAACTTGATGATGATGGTATTTGATACCATGTCAACATGGTGTCAAAATTCAGATTTCAATCTAAAATGGCTTACTTCCTGTGATACTTGCACTATGACATTAATTGTAAATTCTGAGCGTCTTGCTGAGATCTACAACTGTACAAAATTTCATTACTCTACGATGAACTAAGTGAATAGCAAAGGGTCCTTTGAAAATTGCTTGGTGGCGCTATGGAGAAACTAAGTCCTGCTCACTAAAGTTTGTTATGGATTCCTGTTGGGGGGTGGATAAGGATGCATCCAAATGAGTTTTAAGCAGCTTGGCCCAAAACTGTGGAATTCAGAGCCAAACGTATGACAGCAGCGTTTGAGGTGAATATGCCACGCCGCCACGCCCCCCTGCTCCATCGAATCCAGTTGGGCCTGAAATCCACAACACATCAACATGTGTTCTGTCTGTGGACACAGTTTCATGTTGATTAGCTTAAAGGGGTAACATAGCGACCGCTTACAACAAAACATGACACTTCCTGTTGTCAGGGGGCGTGGCCTAAGCAATGTCGTCATTTGACCATTGGATATTGTAGAAGACCCGATGATGATCAATCACAGAAAGTTTGGTGCCTCTGTGTGTTTCTGTGTAGGAGATATAACAGTTTTATGTTTTGTGGCGAGTAGGTGAACTTTGACCCCTGCTAACGCCCCTTCAACATGCTCAAAAACTCACCGTTTTGATAACTTTTAATTGGCCATGCCTTATGATCAGACTGACCGAGTTTCAAGCCGCTCGCTCGAAATCCCTAGGAGTTCGATCAAGTACCAATGCCGTCAAAATTGAGGTCAAAATCAGACCTTCAATCTAAAATGGCCGACTTCCTGTGATATTTTCACTATGACATTAATTGTAAATTCTGAGCGTCTTGGTGAGCTCTACCACTGTACCAAATTTCATGTCTCTACGATGAAGTAACTGAATAGCAAAGGGTCTTTTGAAAATTGCTAGGTGGCGCCGTTGAGGCATTTTTGTTTTGATTTTTGTGACGACCTTAAAATACAAAATTTTTAAACAGTCTTCTTGCATCCGCCAAGTTTGGTGAGTTTTTGAGTATGATAAAGCCCCCAAAAAGGCCCCTCTTTGGGGTGGCAGATTAATAATAATAATAATAATAATAATAATTAAACAACACAGATACAATAGGCCTTCGCAGCGCTTCGCTGCTCGGGCCTAATAATAATAATTAAACACTACAGATACAATAGGCCTTCGCAGCGCTTAGCTGCTCGGGCCTAATAAGAAACAACACAGAAACAATAGGCCTTCGCAGCGCTTCGCTGCTCGGGCCTAATAATTAACACTACAGATACAATAGGCCTTCGCAGCGCTTAGCTGCTCGGGCCTAATTAACACTACAGATACAATAGGCCTTCGCAGCGCTTCGCTGCTCGGGCCTAATAACTTAATAAAAGCTCTCTGAGAAACTGAGAATCACCTTTGGCCTCACCCAGTTATAACCTGCTCTCCAGTCCATGTTGTAGCTGCAGTTTATTTTTTTGATGTAGTTTCCTTAATCAAAATTCTTGTCATTTTACTAAGAGTGTCCTGGTGCACAGCTGCTCATTAGATGGACGCTGCTGTATATTGACTGATAGCAGCTCTGCCTTCTTTGGTTAAAAAAAGCACAGGTGAAATTATTTATTTTATTTTATTACTTTTTCCTAAATGGACGCTGAAAGGTGACATGCCTACAGGTGGAAATAATTCATTAATTAACTGCAGGAGTAGCGACAGCCCCCTTACCGATGGAAGTTATTGTCAGATGGTCAATCCGCTCCACTTCCTGACTTGCTGGTTTGCATAAACCCAAAGAAAACCTTTTACCACCACTACTTTCATTCATGCATCTGTGGCCAGTTTGAGATGTTCTTCCAAAAGTTATAATGATGAACACCGATGAAGCTCGGTCTGGCAATGTTCGCTTTGCAAAGCCACGGCCTACTCTTTCTGATTGGCTAATGTCCCGGCTCTGCCAGGTTTTATTGGTTGAGAGCAGCTTCAGTTTAAAACCTTGATTAAAAAGTGTAGACGGAATAATTTGCACTAATTTTCCAAATGACGGAAATCTGTCGCAGCGACGGAGAACTTTAACCCCTGCACTAGAGCCACTGGCAGTCGTCATAAGAGGAGATTTGAATATTATATACATTGAGGGTGGTGGGAAACAACACAAACTGCTAACTTTACGCAGATGATATATTAGTCCTATTGGAGGACCCAATTCAACCAATACCCCATATAAACCGGTTATGAGCGTCCGTTAGTTTGACTTAACCTTTATATATACAGGGGTTGGACAATGAAACTGAAACACCTCTAGTTTTAGAGTGGGAGGTTTCATGGCTAAATTGGACCAGCCTGGTGGCCAATCTTCATTAATTGCACATTGAACCAATAAGAGCAGAGTGTGAAGGTCCAATTAGCAGGGTAAGAGCACAGTTTTGCTCAAAATATTGCAATGCACACAACATTATGGGTGACATACCAGAGTTCAAAAGAGGACAAATTGTTGGTGCACGTCTTGCTGGCGCATCTGTGACCAAAAAAGCAAGTCTTTGCGATGTATCAAGAGCCACGGTATCCAGGGTAATGTCAGCATACTACCAAGAAGGACGAACCACATCCAACAGGATTAACTGTGGACGCAAGAGGAAGCTGTTTGAAAGGGATGTTCGGGTGCTAACCCGGATTGTATCCAAAAAACATAAAACCACGGCTGCCCAAATCACGGCGGAATTAAATGTGCACCTCAACTCTCCTGTTTCCACCAAAACTGTCCGTCGGGAGCTCCACAGGGTCAATATCCACGGCCGGGCTGCTATAGCCAAACCTTTGGTCACTCGTGCCAATGCCCAACGTCGGTTTCAATGGTGCAAGGAGTGCAAATCTTGGGCTGTGGACAATTTGAAACATGTATTGTTCTCTGATGAGTCCACCTTTACTGTTTTCCCCACATCCGGGAGAGTTACGGTGTGGAGAAGCCCCAAAGAAGCGTACCATCCAGACTGTTGCATGCCCACAGTGAAGCATGGGGGTGGATCAGTGATGGTTTGGGCTGCCATATCATGGCATTCCCTTGGCCCCATACTTGTGCTAGATGGGCGTGTCACTGCCAAGGACTATAGAACCATTGTGGAGGACCAAGTGCATCCAATGGTTCAAACATTGTATCCTGAAGGAGGTGCCGTGTATCAGGATGACAATGTACCAATACACACAGCAAGACTGGTGAAAGATTGGTTTGATGAACATGAAAGTGAAGTTGAACATCTACCAGGGCCTGCACAGTCACCAGATCTAAATATTACTGGGTGTTTTGGAGGAGCCAGTCAGGAAACATTTTCCTCCACCCACATCACATCGTGACCTGGCCACTATCCTGCAAGAAGAATGGCTTAAAATCCCTCTGACCACTGGGCAGGACTTGTGTACGTCATTCCCAAGACGAATTGATAGGATATTTGGGTTTCTTAAGCTCTAAGCCATAATTAGCGATATTAAAACAATAAAAGGCTTGCGATATTTCAGTTGATTTGTAATGAATCCAGAATGTATGACATTTGATGTTTTTTAATTGCATTACAGAAAATAAAGAACTTTATCACAATATTCAAATTTTCTGAGACAGTCCTGCATACCCCATGCACCTTTTCCTCCTTTTGGAACCTTCTTTTGATTATTGAGCCGACGTGAAAAGCGAGATCAATAAAGTCTATCTTATCTTAAATAAAAAGATGAGGACAAAATCTGTGACTAAAATGAATGAGCATTTATTCACATCTAAAAGTTACAATTAATTTATGCCATGGCCTAGTTGGGCCCAATGATGAGGTGCTAGTAATCATAAAAAAAAAAAAAAAAAAATCACTTGACAACAATTTCTAAACAGTATCGGTACATTAATATTTAGCCTACCTACATACTAGCATAACAAAAGTCAAAACTAACTAGAACTGCAAGCAGTTAACGGGTTCCAAGCCCATCCACGCCCCGCCCCTTTAAGCATTCTCCTGGACTCCAGTTGAGCGTTCAAAACCATCATCCCACAGCATCTGGTAATAAAACTGGAACATATGAGCTTCAGCACACCCTTTCGCAACTGGCCGCCAGACTTCCTCATCAACAGACCTCAGTCGTCCGGGTCAGGCAGAACACCTCTGATGTCATCACCCTCAGCACGGGCTCCCCTCAGGGCTGCGTCCTGAGCAGCCTGCTGTTCACTCTGATGACACACGACTGCGTCCCCAGGTTCACCACTAATCACATTGTGAAGTTTGCAGACGACACGACGGTGGTGGACCTGATCAGAGACGACAACGACCAGGACTACAGAGAGGAGGTGGAGCAGCTGATGGGCCGGTGCAGAGACAACAGCCTGATCCTGAACGTGGAGAAGACGAAGGAGATCATCGTCGACTTCAGGAAGAACCGGCCTCGCCAAGCTCCACTGCTCATCAACAGCTTAGCTGTGGAGGTGGTCAGCAGCACCAAATTCCTCAGGGTGCACACAAATTCCTCAGCTTCTACAGAAGCACCATAGAGAGCATTCTGACCAGCTGTCTCTCTGTGTGGCGTGGAGGCTGCAGCGCCTCTGACTGGAGGAGCGTGAGGAGAGTGGTGAGGACAGCAGAAGGGATCATCGGGGCTCCTCTCCCCTCCATTAAGGATGAGATATATATATATATTAGTGCTGTCAGTTAAACGCGTTATTAACGGCGTTAACGCAAACGCATTTTAACGGCGACAATTTTTTTGTCGCCGTTAACGCGCGTCGCGTCAAAACACACACACCGTTCCCTAATGTTTTTTCCCCCGCCGCGCTTCCCGGACTGTGTTTCTTTTACCCTCGGCGCTTTCCGTAGTTTCAAGAGTGCTAGAAAACTGTAGCAAAACACACCCGCCCTGAAGGGTTTCTTTTACCCTCGGACACATGCGACTTTGGGCTTCTTTTTTCTAAAAGAACTTCTAAATTTTATGAGTCACGGGTTGCGTTTTTTTTTGGGCACGTTTCTGAAAGTGAAATCGCTTATTTGGGCTCTAAAATAAGTGACGAAACAGCGGTTATTATGAGACCTGCCTGCACTGCCCACACTTTGTATCCAGCTGAAATATCCCTCCGCCATAGGAGCCGACGGTAGTAAAGGCAGAGAGAGCAACTCTGCACGCATTTTCTGCAGTTTACGGTGCAATAACCGGTGATAACTGCTGAAAGTAGATTACATGGTGCAGATCACCATTTTATCAGACATTGGTTCTGAAGATGAGTTTTTACACGTTGATAACATTGCAGAAATCCAACCCATAAACCGTACTTTAATGCTTATTAATTTGTTTTCTCTGTATTTGACAAACTAAGGCTGAATCATGTTGCCAAACGAAGGACCTGGAGTTACTAAACAGTTGCTAAACAGTCTCAATCAGGGTACTAAGCTCCTGCCCAGTTGCAAGCAAAGTGTAAGACTGGAATGACCTGTATTGTTGTTGGTGTGAAAGCTCAGAATTAGATGTGTGTGTGTGAGAGAGAGAGAGAGAGAGAGAGAGAGAGAGAGAGAGAGAGAGAGAGAGAGAGAGAGAGAGAGAGAGTGAAGAAATTAACAAAACTTGTTAAAAATGTACAATTTTTATTAATTTATATGTTTATGCATAATACCATGTCTAGCTTTGTTTAAGACGGAAAAAAAATATATCAGCATGAAAACAGGTATTTATTTACACATTTGTTTACACATGGTGTAAACATCAGGGCGTCATGATTAGTCATTTAGCCATTATAGTCCAGAGTTTAACATTTGGCACCAGGATGTTTTCATTCCAATTCTGAAAAGTGCTTGAAAAATAAAAAAATAAAAATATTTTTTGTACAAGCATGTACTTTATTAGTGTCATTTATTGCAAAATTGCACATTAAAATGCCCAAACAGGCTATTACACTTTCAGAAATAAAAGGATAAAATATGCGATTAAAAGGGGGAAGGGCGTGGGAGCCAGCACGAAGATAGAGAGATAGCGAGATGAGAGGAGAGAGGAGAGCGCGAGAGCGAGCAGAGAGCGAGAACGAGAGCGCGCTGAGAAGACTAGAGACGAGAGCGAGAGCGAGAGAGAGCGAGCGCAGAGCGAGCGAGAGGAGAGAGATGAACGCGAGTAGAACGAGAGATAGCGTATAGAGAAGAAGAGAGAGATAGAGTATAGCTGAGAGAGGTAGAGAGAGAGCGAGAGCTAGAGCGAGAGCTATCGATTATAGCTATATCGACTATTAATAGATATAATATATATTATCTATAATCTATATCTAGTATCTATCTTATATCTATATCTATCTATATCTATATCTATATATATATATATATATATATATATATATATATATATATATATGCGTTAATTTCGCGTTAATTCATTAGACTATTAACGGCGATATTTACTTTAACGCGGGTTAACGCATGTTGCTCACATGCTTTTATTTTGTGAAGGTCTGTTGCTGCGGTGTAGAGGTTTGATCAGAACAGTAGGTGGCGATAATGCGCCAATAACCTCGCTGTCAGCCAAACCTCGGATTCAAAGAGGAACAAAGGTGCTGGCCGGAAAAAAACAAAGCCGACATGCGGAAGGCGGTGTTTCCCGCAGGGATTTGCTTAGGCGAGGCGGTGAGTTGGCGAACGGAACAAGTTTTGTGCGGAGCGGAGCCCGCATCGACGCCGTCGGTGAAGTCGCTTCTCGTTTCAAAGCATCCATGTGTTTTTGCCTGTTTTTCCCTGCCATTCACTATATGCACGCGAGAAAGCAACAACAAAAAAACGCGTGTTAACGTCAAATAAACATGCACGCATATCGAGTTAGCAAGCATTTCAGTTTAAAGTTCTTCCAGCAACAAATATGACAGAAACAAGTTAGTTGTAACGACTGCCAAGTTAAACTTTGGTATTGAACATAAAATGGTAATGCTGCTCCCTGCGGTTACCTCAGAAATTGCCTGTTTTTGGTAGATTTTTTCCCCATAAAGAGAATTTCCTGTCAGTGGCAATAAGCTTTAATTTATTATTATTGCTATTTTTTGTTTTACATGTTTAAGTTGAGCTTTACACTAAATATGTGTTACTGATAAGTGCTACAAATGTTACAACACTTTTGTTCATATGGCAGCAGAACATTAAAATAAAAGTGCTCTTTACACTACTTTTGAATTCATTCTTGGAGTTTGTAAATACAATGCGATTAATTGCGATTAATCGGGCAAATTATGCGATTAATCGCGATTAAATATTTTAATCGTTGCCCAGCCCTAATATATATATATATATATATATATATATATATATATATATATATATATATATATATATATATATATATATATAAAATGCGTGTGTGCAGTGTCTGAAATTAACTTTGTGATACACCGGCCAGTCATATTTTTTTACCGGCCAAAATATTAATCCTGACCAGATCTCTCCACCTTTATCAAAAATTAAGAGCGAGATTATGTTTATTTTCAGGGGGGCGTGGTTGGGGGAGTGGCTGACTGAACCCTGGAAGAGCAATCTTTGTTTCCTGACTTTGATAAGAAAATATTGTAGTTGATTCTAAAAGGCACAATATGAATTATCAGATTCACATCCAGGCAATAAAAAACACTACAGATTATCATTATTCTATCCATGTTGGTCTTCTTTGTGAATGAGGCAGAGTTTCATCAAGCCTATACGGTCCAAAATTTTCCCTCAGCTGCCACACTTAAAGTATGCAGGGGTTCATGCTGCGTCTTTACGCATGATCCTGTTGCTGGATTTCACCCATGTGTGCTGTGCACGAGGGATAAAAAGTGGGAAAATTGCATAAATGAAGACTGTAAAGGGCTCTTTTAGAGGGGAGAGAAAGAATAATGGGTCTAAACTGAAGCCCCTGATGTTACAAGTTTCTTAAAATGACCCTTAAAAGTATACACCTAAATTACATGTAATTTTGCGCACCTGAATTCAAGCGCAAGACAGCGGCCCACCAAAATAATCAACTTCACTTTCAGAAGCAAGCCCAAAAATCTTTAACCCGCAATACATGAAATTTACAAGCGACTTTAGAAAACAGAAGACTAAAGTCGCATAGAATAAGTGAGCTTGGCAGCAGTGAGCATTATTTTCAAGTGTGTCGTAACACTCCGCCCCGTTGGTCAGGAAAAGAAATGTACCCGCAAATTCTACATTATAAAAAAGAAAAGCCTACCTAAAGGTCTCGCTCTCATGTCATCTTGAAGACATTCTTCTTCAAAATGTTGGCTACAGACGATGTGTTTTCTCTCTGGCCAGAAGTTCGATGACAACTCCTCCTTCTCCAACTTGGCGATCCAGCGATAAACCCAAGAATCGGAAAGGTGAAAAACCTAATGTTTTTTCCACTTTTACCCGATGTATTGGAACATCCAACGGCCATGCACGTGGGCATTGTTGCTTTTACAATAGCTCTCGCAAATTTCAATGGTGAAGTCCTCTGGAAATCCGAAATAATTGTTGATTGTACAACAGTTCCCATTGGATTAGTTTGTGAAGCTCTGTGCCGCTCCGCTAAGAACCGTCACAGGATGTGACGTCACATCCTGTGATGTGCCCAAATATGGGCAAAAAAGGATCAGTGATTGTGACGACAATTTTTGTTTTTAGTTTTTTACTGATTAACCCTAAATTCATTAAATCACCACGAACGTATTAGTTTTAGGTATAGATAATGATCCACTGATTTTTCCTTGTTGACCGGACTTTTCCTTTAAACGTAGTGATTCACGTTTTGATGGCTGGCCGCTGATAAAAGAACCTGGCTCCGAGGGAAGGGAGGACAAATGAGCAGTGGCCTTTAAGCACAGAAACACAGCGCACGCAGTTAAATAATGCAGAATAAATAAGAACGAAACTTATAAACAAATCAAATGCTGCCATCTAGAGGAATTTTTAAAATTATTCCTTACATGGCCACATTTTGATATATTTTATCACCTAGTACGTAAGAACAGTTTGCTCTAAAATTCTGAAAATATTCACCAATCACCAAGAATGCTTTCTCTAAACACTAGATTTTTTTTATTATTTTTGAGAAAAGATTGTCAAAGAAAAAAAATTGTAAACTTTATAGTGCTGTACATTTTAATTTCATTGTCTTGTAAATAGCTCAAAAACGCCTGGGTTTCTACCAAACTGAAATGCATGTTTAGCCTTCGTGTGTTTTGGTATTGAGAGTTATTTCAAAGGGATTGAAAGATCCATCCATCCATTTTCTGACCCGCTTAATCCCTCAAGGGGTCGTGGGGTTTGCTGGTGCCTATCTCCAGCGTTCACTGAGCGACCTGTCCAGGGTGCACCCTGGACAGGTCGCCAGTCTGTCGCAGGGCAACACATAGACACACAGGACAAACAACCATTCACGCACACACTCACACCTAAGGACAATCCTTAGGTGCATGCACAGGGAGAACATGCAAACTCCATGCAGAAAGGCCCAGGGTTGGATTTGAACCCAGAACCTTCTTGCTGCAAGGCAACAGTGCTACCCACTGTGCCACTGTACAGCCCGGGATTGAAAGATATTTGCATAATTTACACTACCCTTGTTAAACCGATCCAGGCCGAGCTCGGTGCGAGCTTGGATCAGTTAACCAAGCCGAGCTTGGTTCTGACGACCGTTTAGACACCAAGCTGTCTCGGTTCCTTGGTTTCCTCGCCTCCTAGTGACGCTCTGCGGTACTACCGCTCTCTGGGTTTGAAGGCAGCACCAAGCAAATCAAAATGGCGGCGTCCGTAACATTTAGGCAGTTATGCTTGGTTATACGTCGTTGTTTGCGGCGAGTCAGGCGACGACGGCAACTTTTGGTGAATTTACTTGACAGAGACGGCTTTTGGGAAGTGGATGAGACAAACGAATGTCTAATAAGGATTCACACACGCAGGAAACAACGACAGACGCTGAGGCTCATCACACTGCTAAGCAGAATCATCACTGGATACCGTGTGTCACGATAGGGAAGCTAGTATTTTTATGAATGTCTGAAATGTTAGCTGACCGCACTGAGATGACGAGGTCTGCTCATGCGCTCTTCGTTATCAGATAACCGAGATAGGGAAAAACCAAGCCGAACCCACCTCTGGAACTGGGCTGCATTTAGCGCGGTCCGGTTGTGTCTGGCTCGGTTCAGTTCAGTTTGCGTTCCATTTACACTCAATAGTTATCTTGGTTACTGAGCTCGGACTGGTCTTGGCTCGGTTAAAAAAGGGTAGTGTAAACGAGGTAATAGTTATTAGAAAACCGGGCTACTGAAAAACCGAGCCGGGCCCACACATGGAACTGGTCTGCATTTAGCGCGGTCTGGTTGTGTCTGGCTCGGTTCGGTTCAGTTTGCGTTCCATTTACACTTGATAGTTATCTCGATTTCCGAGCTCGGACTGGTCTCGGCACGGTTAAAAAGAGGTAGTGTAAACGGGGTATTGGTGCCTGGGGGAGGTAGTGTTGGAAATATTTTATATTTCTTTGATTGCGTTAATGTCTCTCTTCGAGGTCGGTCGTGTTTTCTCTCTCTTCTCCAGCTCTTCACCCGCCCTCCCCCTCTCCTGCTAAGTCTTGTCTTTCTGAGCACTTTCTTCATATCACCCAAATTCTAAAAACCATGGATCTGGTAAGCTGGTCTTGCGATGCTATTGATAAAAAATTTTGACAGGTAGGCAGCGAAAGGGGGACCCATCGTGTGTCCCGATTTGAGTCATCTCATGGGGTACACCCTATATTCTTGGATGGAAAATGGTGTGTCTTTCGACTTTGTCAGTCCTGGACGTGGAGACGTATACACATTTGGATTCATGATGCTTGGATTTCTACTTATTGGATTTGGTGGATTTTTGATGTATCAGCAAATACAGCGGATGTCGGTAGCCATTTGGCCTTGATCAGTCTACCGGCGATGAACAAACAGACTCGAAAGTTGGAGGAGCAGAGCCCAAAAGCTGGATGTGCTGGTACGCAGACTGGCTTCGATGGTTGGACTCAAGGAGAGATGGGATAAAATCTGGAAGTGAAACGCGGAAAAGCCCAACTAATTTGGAATACTGGATCTGCCATTTGGAGCCAGCAAAGACTTAAAGCTGACGGGAAAGTTAGTGCAGCTTGTCCTCATAACAAATAAAGTATTTGGATTATGCCTTCCCTATCTGTACTCCCGGATTATGTCGAAGAGCTCAGAACTCTCCCCGGCCCCCTCCTCCCCTGCTGACATCTGTGGATGCTTTCTGAACTGTTGGCCGGCTGATAACGTCAAGGACAATGGCCTCTGGAGAGTGTTCACGGAAATATAAGCACTTCACCCAAACAGACACACATAACTGATGTCTCGTCTTATTTGTGCTTCTAGTGCTGAGGTTTTTGATATCTCAAACGGTAGTCTATTAGAATAAAGTTTAAATTATATGTGTTTTTTCCTCCCCCTAATGTGGCCTCTATTTTTCCACAGAGTAATGGCGGCGCCCTGTGGGCACTGTGTAAGGCGGTGTCCTTGGCAGCATGGCCTCAGTAAATCGTCTCCCCCTGAAATGTTTGTGATGCATGTGATGTGATACTGAAACAGCAATTTCCCTCTGGGATTATTTAAGTATTTCTGATTCCGATTTATTGGGTTTGTCGTCATATATATACTGAAATGTATGTGAGGTGATTAGTGTTGTAGCTTTATCTTTTCCTTGTGTCCTTCGTTATCTTTTGTCATTCTAGGAAACCTGCAGAAGACAGGAAACATGTTATGTTGATTATGAGTATTTTTACAAGGAAGGTGCGTGACGGTGTTGCGCCCAGTTATCTGTGATACTTGTATCACAAGTATCACTTGTGACACGGAGTCGGGCGTGTGCAGAGGTGGCACCAAACTGGAGGACAGAAAACGGAGAAGATTTTTCCAGACACATATTGAGCATATGTGTGTGGGATTTAAACTCTGAAAACCAGTCTCACTGCATGATCAGATAGATCCTGGGGCGCTTAACTGAGTGGCACATGTATAACACCATAGAGTTTTAAGCCAACAACTAAAGAACTGAGGTTAAAGATTTGCACCAGAATCTCTGAGCTCTAAGAACTATGTTATCAAAAATGCTCCAGTCTGAGCAGATAAACAATTATTTATCCATCTGTCTCTCTCTTTATGTTTATATCAAGTAAAATCATACAGGGTTATATTTTGAAGGCTAGCAGACGTTCATTGCTCCCGACTCCATGGGACTTTTTAGTGCAGCCATCCTCAGAAATTGGGCCCGTTTAAGAAACGCAGAAATATTTACCAAGGCAGGTAAAAATTATGTTGCAACTGAGCAGCCTCTCTCCTGAGGGGAGAGAGAGTTTATCTGCGAGCGAACGCAGGTGACTGAGCAGAAAGTAAAGAACGACAAGTCAGTTTAGGAGAAACAATAAAGACGGCTGCACACCTGGATGTACTGGGCACCGCACAGACTCTCCGCGCATATTTTAAACTTCATAGTTGAGCGCACTTATCGAACATTTCTTGTTACATTTCCCACAGCAGACACCCAGCAGCAGCTTGGCTTGGAGATTTCTTCCCGCCTAGCAGTTTATAGTGACACTGCATACGCGTAAAATTGGGCTGTGTACATTCTTTCCAGAACTCTGTAGGATTATCTCTCCAATACAGTGCCGTCTCTGGTATGATAAGTTAAGCAGGGCACAAAAACTCAACACCTACTAGCAGCAACACATTTTTTTTGTGACGCATGCAACCTTACTTTGATCAATTTTAAATTGAACAGAAAACATTACCATAAACCAACACACTAGAAATGCCATTTTATATAAGCTAAATGTAATTTAAATTGAATACATAAAATTAGAAAAGCCTCACTAATATTGAACAGAAAAGATTTACATCAATCTTTCAATGAGCCAGAAAGGCCAACCAGCACTAGATTCTCACACACTTTTCAGCAGAACGGAAATGTAATGTGTGCATTTTCAGTATTTTGTACAATCCGAGTTTGGAACCATATGATTTGTGCCCCACAGCTGTCTACTGAGAGCGTGTTGGGTATGTGCACGCCGATTTCAGATGTTCATTAGTTAAAGAAACATTGGTGGGCCGGCCCCAATATCAAGGCGATCAACATGATTTAGCCTACGGAGCTTGTCCATTTTCTGGCAAACTTCGATAAAGAGACACAAATGTTTATAACAGAATTTTATTGGTAAGGGAATCTATCTTTTTTATAATATTACTCTATCCACCTTATTTTCAATGGAAATGCGGAGACAGGGAGTTGACTTTTTTTTGTGCAAGACTTCCAGTCGGTCACTTCCTGTCACTGGGTAGCTAGCTGAAAAGCGATTCATGCTCACTACTTTGTACCAAATTACTGGTCATTATGACTACGAGGAAGAGCAGGGTCGTTTGTACAGGTAGACGTTGCAATAATAACGTGTGTAAAAGAAATGTTTACGTGGAGCACAAGTGTTTTAATAATTGACTGAACAAGAGCTGTGGATGCAAGGCGCCCTACTTCCTTCACCCTCAGCCAAAGAATGAGAAATCCCTTCGCCTGTGGTTAAAAGCTTTAAATTTGAAGAAACCTTTCACAAAAAAAAAAAAAAAACAGGACAGTTGGGTATATAGCTCCATCTGAAGAAAATATAGGATAAAAACATGTAAAATGTTCAGGTAAACCATGTGTAACAATCTACTTTTCAGGAAAACAAAGCAGACATTTACCTTGGGAACAGGCTGAAACAGAGGAGATGGAGTTGGTAATGCAGTCCTGAATAATTCTGACAATGACTCAGATGATTTAGAGTTCTGCTGGATTAAACTGCCGGATACCTCACCAACAGCATATGCAGATGACTGTTGACCGAGCGACATTTTTCTCTGCAGGCAGAAACACAAAAAAGAAAAAAAATGCAGCATTAAAAATAAACCCACAAAGAGGTCACACTTACTAGGAGCGATTGTTTTGTTTGTGTTTTGTGTATTCATGTGCCAATAGGTTGTCCGAGATTATGAGATTACAGAGACTGGATTGAGAAAGGCAGTTGCCATGGAAATTACAGATAGATGGAAATTACAGACTCTGGAGGCACAGATCTGGTATAGCCAGTTTAGCAACAGACTTTTTGGGCGAGTATTAAAGAGATAAAATTACTAATATGAGAAAAAAAGTCATAGAAGAATATAGCAGACAAAAATAGACAAAAGTGATAATATTATGGGAAAAACGTCATATTATGGCAATTAAGGGGGACCATTTCCAGAATAGTAACAGTTTGCAGAACTATCTTAGTCCTAGAGTAATAGGGCCAGGTTAGATTCTTATAATTATTTTTATTCTTTACGAGAATAAAAAGTCAGGAGAATGAAACCAAAGGGATACGAAAATAAACTCGTAATATTACAAAAATAAAAATATTACGAATATAAAGTAGTGGTGGGCGATATATCGAATATCCTCGATGTATCTCGAGTTTTTCTCGCCGTGATATTGAAAATGACTTTATCGCGACCATCGCGTGCACATTTTTACGGCAAGATTGAGCCGCTGTATTTAATTCACTGTGAGTTTAGTTTCTCCCACATTCTGTGAACACATCATTCGTTCCGCCTCCAAGCCAGAAAGCGCTCTGGCGCAAACACGCATACAACAACGTACCCGTGCGATTAATTACGTTGACGAGACAGCGAGAACCATGGCGACAGCGTTTCAGGCAGTGGTTTGGATTTCACAAAAAGGAGGTTGAACAAAACGCGGTAATTTACAAAACATGCCGCAACACCATTGCCACAAAAGGTAGCAGTAGCACAAATTTGTTCCACCTAAAAAGTAATCCAGTGAATTCGCGTGTGAACTCCGCGTGCCCCCCCCCCCCCAAAACACAGAAAGAAACTTCAATTAAACCAGCCGTAAAACTGTTGAAACTGGCGTCTTCTTTTGCTAAATCCCATATGACAGAAAAAAAACGTTTGTTTAAAACAGTGGTCGCCAACCCATCGATCGCGATCGACTGGTAGATCTTTGAAACGTTCCCTGTAGATCCCGATGATAGAATAGACCAGGGATGCGCGAGCTGCCACTAGGGGGTGCGCGAGCTGAAATCTGTAATAGCGTCTGACAGTGTTTTTTCCCCACACCATAAAGACGTGTAAATAAACGTCTCTCTCTCTCTCTCTCTTTCTCTCTCTCTCTCTCTCTCGTCTCTCTATCTCTCTCTCCTGCTCTCTCTATCTCTCTCTCTCTCTCTCTCTCTCTCTCTCTCTCTCTCTCTCTCTCTCTCTCTCTCTCTCTCTCTCTCTCTCTCTCTCTCTCTCTCTCTCTCTCTCTCTCTCTCTCTCTCTCATCAAATTAAAGTTCTTCGTGGTTGTATCTTGCGACGTAAATTGTGAGTCAGATCAAGAAGCTGATGCACGAAATAAACAAAGTGAGAACATAAACAGGCAGAACATCAGTTTAGTCTGTGAATGCAGCAGGAAGGCTGCTTCAGAGACGTTTCAGGTTGTGGAGGAGTGGCCGATCTGAGCTACTCTTTTTTTCTTTCAGCCACTGATGCACCTGAAAATCATCACGATTCTGTTATGGATTTTGCAACTTTATTGCAGTTTAATTCAAATTCTGTTCTAATTTTCTTCCCACAACTTTTGTTATGATGGTTGTATTGATTGCAACAGATTTATTTTTAGATTTATGAGTTAATTCATGAACAGACCTCTCAACTTTTATCAAAAGTTAGGAGTGAGATTATGCTAATTTGGGGGCGGGGCTTGTTTGGGGGCGGGGCTAACCGGACCCTGGAAGAGCTGGTGGAGTCAACTCCATCTCATTTTTATCCCACCAGACAATGAAGTAGACATGTATTACTTGTGTTAAAAAGAGAAAGAGACATATTAATACTTTATTGTTCAGTTAATGGATTAAAACATAAATAATACACAATTGTTCAAATAATACTGAATAAAATTAAGTAGATTTTAATTATTGACCGAATTATTATACTGTTACACATTCATCTATGGGTTGTTTATCATTGTAAATCTATAACCTGATTGGTGAATCAGGCTGAGTTTCATCAAGCCTTTATGATCCCCTCAGCAGCAACACTGAAGCACACAGAGGTTCCCGCTGCGTCTTTACGCACGATCCAGCTGCTGATGTGTCCCTCCTTTCAGCTCAATGCATTTCTAGACTGTTACAGTTTATAACATTCTCATCACCTTTCACAGCGACAGGTTTCTCAGTCAGTCGCCGCGCTGACCAGACAAATCTCTATTGCTCTCGTCAGTGCGCTCTGGGCGCCCAGAAAGCACCTGCTCCGAGGGAAAGGAGGGGAGGGAGAGGAGCAAGCGCGGAGGCACAGAAATACGGTGCATGTAGTTACAAAATGCAGAATTAATAAAAACGAAACTTATAAACTGACCAAGTGGCGTTTTAAACTGCATCTGGTTAGCAGAACTGTTTTTATGATCAGCGTGCAGCCATGACTGGTTCTGAATGGACCGGTCATCTTGCAGCAGCTCTCCCTCCGCCCCCTCCCCTCCTGTGTACGCGGTACAGGACCTTACCGGCTTATTTTCACCACTGTTAAGACTAAAATTATTCATAACTCTGATCACTCTTCCTGCTGCTCTGTTAACACGAACTGCAGCAGGAATTACTGATGGCCACAAGTTGTGAAAGAAGCCGAAACAGCTCAGCAGAAGGCGGAGTTTTGTCGTCCGCAGCCCAGATGGGCTTTGTGATTTTTATGCGTGAGAAATTCCATGTTTGCGTGTGAAATGTCTTGTGTTGCGTGTGAGCGTGTGAAGTTAGTGAAATGCGTGTGTCACACGGTCAATGCGTGAGAGTTGAGAGCTATGTTCATGAATAAAAGACTTCAAGTTTGAAGTACAATCTGGGCTATTTTTCTTGCAACGCCTCTACAGGTAGATCTTGCTTCCCACCAAAGTGGAGGTCGGGGATCTTGGGCTTAAAAAGGTTGGAGACCACTGGTTTAAAACGTTTGTTTCCCAGCACCTAAAGAGCAACGGAAATATTTTTGAGATGCTCTGAACATGCAGCTGCGACTTCTCATTTGATTTTTATAGTCACAATACAAGCTTTTGTTTTGGGGATTGTCACATTTTTATTATACAGATTTATATGTCTTAAGCACAAAAGAGCACCTTTTGTTTCAGGTTTATTTTGTGTCAGTTTTTTTCTTGGTGTTCCTTTTGGCCGCTGGGATGTTCTGTTTTTTAAGGTTCAGTGTTGACCACGAAAGAGCTCTAATATGACAATATTGTAATTTGTAAAAAGCTTCTATGTGCAGCTGTGGTTAAAACAATGGCTAAAATATAACATTTTAAATACATTTTTATTTTGCAATACATTTTTTGAACAAAGAAAATTTGACACATTAATATGAGATATACCAATGCAACTTTAGGCACTATTTGGCTATAAACATTTGTTATTCAGGGTTATTTGAACATATCGTGATATATATCGTGTATCGCGATATAGCCCCAAAGATATCGTCATATTAGATTTTCTTCATATCGCCCACCCCTAATATAAAGTATATTCTGAGATTAAAGTCCCTCTGATACTGTTTAAGTGACTGAGTCTAACTGCAGATTTGCCACATTCAACATGGCGGACGCTCTGACGCATCTGCAGCATAGGCAGAACCCGCCCGATGAGGCGTCTACGTTTATAATGTCTATGCCACCAACTGCCAATCAGCAATTCAGTGAATAAATAGAGATCAGTGAAATCTGCCCGTTGCGTTGTTGTGTATGAGAGTCCAGTCCTGAAGCTCTAAACACCCCTGCCTTTTAAATTAAACATGGTAAAATAGAGTTTCGGTTTCAAGAGTCTTTTTATTACTACAAAAGTCTACAATAGAAACACCACAATATTCAGGAAACGAACCTGGGGTGACCGCAGCCAGGTCAATTCTTTAACAAGGTAGGATATTAGCAAAAAAAAAGCGAACACCGTTGGAGCTAGAATATTAGCTGGTTGCTTCTTTCAGAGAAACAAGATCAAAGAACGAACCTGTGATTTCTTCTTCTTGGTTAAGGGTTCTTCTGGATCACTTCAATTCAATCTGATCTCCTTATCTCGGGTTAAACAATTGATAATAGCACAAACAACTGCACGTGTCACTAACAGCTCTCTCCTGAAAGCACGATCCATACAGTCAGCTCATTTGCGCAAGCGGAAACGGAATTCTTCTTCTTCTGGTGTTTTGTTGCGGTTGGCAACAAACTTTTAGCAGCGTTACCGCCACTTACTGGTATGGAGTGTTGTTCTTGATGGTCTATCCATAGACATCAAATACATTTTTTTTCTCATATTAGTAACTTTCTCTTTACTTCTCCCCCAAAACGTCTGTTCCTAATCTGTGACTATATCAGAACTTAAAAGGTTCACATGTGACATGGTTTTATGAAATAATGAAGACCACAATGTTTACATTTAACCAATTGACTTTTATATTCATAACACCTACACACACACACACACACACACACACACACACACACACACACACACACACACACACACACACATATATATATATATATATATATATATATATATATATATATATATATATATATATATATATATATATATATATACTGTTTATATATATATATATATATAAATAAAACGGTTGGTACATTTCCATGCAGCACAGGAATGAGGCTTCTTCTCTGATCGACGTTCAGTACAACAGAGCTTAACTTCTTTCTGCCCTGCCACAGTATGGTGGTGACATTGCTGTACGAACCCGCGCCCAACGAGGCGTCTACATCTATCTATCTATCTATCTATCTATCTATCTATCTATCTATCTATCTATCTATCTATCTATCTATCTATCTATCTATCTATCTATCTATCTACTCATCTTTATAATTCACACCTTCTATAATCCAATTCTATGAAATAATTTAGTTTTCTTTAAATATCGAATAACTATTTGAATATGTTTACTTCCCAAATGCTTCCTCAAATTATCTAATAAATTAACCTTTTCCTTAATACATTTAAACTCATTCCTCATATATCTTCTCTCAATTTCATATTTATGACATTGTAATATAACATGTTCTATTGTTTCATATTTTCCACAATAATCACATTTGCCGGTATTATGCTTTTGAATTTTAAAAAGTGTACAATTAAGTCCTGTATGCCTAAATTTTAACCTTGTTATTACCCTCTCCTTTCTATTTCGTCTTCCATTTCTTCTTTCTTTTACTGTCTTCTGAATTTGATAAAACCATCTTCCTGTCTTTTCTTCATCCCACCTTTTTTGCCATTTTCCATCAGTTTTTCTTTAATAATACTCTTCCCCCCAGACTTACTTGTTTTAACTGTAAAATTAATAGGATTTTAAATCACCCTGTTTGCCATTTAATCTGCCCTATCGTTTCCTTCTACCCCAATAAGTGCTGGAACCCACACAAATATAACTATTAAACCCATGTTTTGTATTCTGAATAATGTATGAAATATTTCTAATAAAATGTCCATCCTACTATCTTATTGATTATATTTTAAAATTAATAATGCAGCGTGCGCTGTGCAGGTCGCACAGCGCATGCTTGCAGACCAGATACTGAATGTGGAGCAGAGAAATCCAGACCCTTTAGTTATTGTCCTTGGTGACTTTAACAAAGGAAACCTCACTCATGAACTTCCTAAATATCGACAGTTTATTAAATGCCCGACCAGAGAGGAGAGCATTCTGGATCACTGCTACACCACAGTCAGAGATGCTTATCACCAGTGGCAGCTAGCCCATAGGGGGCGCTGCCCTCCCTAGATAGATGTGGAGGGGAAAAGTCAAAATATATTTAGATTTCAAAAGTATTACTAATGTCAGTTTTTAATCAATAGTATGTGGCTACATGTAATATGAATTATTAAAACACTTCTACTAATTGACTCTCATTTAACAGTGCATTTCCACCGACAGAACGTAACAGGGCTCCCGTAGGGCTGTCACTCAAGGAGCCCCACAAGTGTAGCAAAATAACCAATCATTGAGTCCATCCTGACCTCCGCCATCACCATCTGGTACGCTGGTGCCACCGCTAAGGACAAGGGCAGACTGCAGCGTGGCATCCGGTCTGCAGAGAAGGTGATTGGCTGCAATCTTCTATCTCTCCAGGACCTGTACGCCTCTGAGGCGTGCAGGGAAGATTGTGGCTGATCCCTCGCACCCCAGTCATGGACTATTTCAGACACTTCCCTCTGGCATGAGGCTGCGGTCCATCAGGACCAAAACCTCACGCCACAAGAACAGTTTTTTCCCATCTGCTACCGGCCTTTTCAACAAGGCCCAGAGCCGCCTGTGACACTGGACACTGCCTCTCTCCCCTGTTCAGGACTTACAAGCTTCTGCGTTACGATTGTGACCTTGGGTACAGTTTGTTATATATGGATAACCTTATATCCTCTTTTTGCCAGATCACAGATAAGTTTGTAAAAATTATCAGAGGCACTGTTGCAAGTTGGATACAGTTTTATTAAATTCTAAAGTTCCTATGGGCAATCAGATTATTTCATTACACCAAAAAATACCACATTAGAAATAGGGGTCCATGCTGACCCTGGAATCCTTATAGCTGAGAATCAGTTAAAACCCAATTAAGCTAGACTGCTTGGGGAGGAATAATAAAGAAAAAGACAAAATACAACTAAATGCACCCAAGTGGCCCCCAACAAAAGCACACTCACACCACAAGCCCTGGTGAATACAACAAAAGAAAAAAAAACCTTCCCCTAGTCTCCTCAATCTAAATAAAAAACAGCTCAGGAACCAGGGACAGCGTAGGTCCCTTAGTTTAAAACCACACAGTGGAAAAAAAACTCCCCCTCCTTCAATGAAAGGCTAAAATCTAATAATAAAAAAGAAAGATTCTAGACTGAAACCAAACCTGAACAGGAAGAGAAACTGAAACAGTAATTAAAACAATAGCTGAAACAGTAGCAGGTCAACCACAAAAGAGAGATCAAATTAGATCAGCGTCTCAAACAGTCAGGTGATAATAAACTGCTTTTACCTTCTCTGCAGTAAAACCAACACACGGTGTTCTGACCGTCAGTCTCAAAATGTGCTGCCTCTGCAGGCACCAAAGCAGGATCTGATCCACTGAGCTATATAATACACTGGAGTGCTGATTCTGCTGAAAACCTGAAGTCACTGGCCGCCATCTTGCTACTCCCTACTCTCACAGAATCCCATAGGATTTGGTTGCAACAACAAGCAGTTTTCTGGCTGTGTGAAAACGTTTCATAGGTAATTTTACAGTCAGTGGATGTACTAACAGTATCAACTACTAGGATATTAGGTGCTAAAATATTTTACATGTTATTCATATTAAATATATATATATATATATATATATATATATATATATATATATATATATATGTATATGTATATGTATATGTATATTTAAGTATGTGTATATTGTATATATGTATATATAAATATATGTATACAAATAAGTAAATATATGTTTTTGTATATTGTTATTTATATATTTATAAATTTGCTTCAAAGCGACTCGTTCTAACAGCGGGCTATTAGCACTCCAGTGTATAATATAGCTCAGTGATCTGATCTTCTTCATCTTCTTGTTTTATGGCGGTTGTCAAGGAGCTTAATGATATGCATTACCGCCATCTACTAAAGTGGAGTGTGGATCAGGATGCTATGTATATATTCTCCCACCAAAAAATAAATATAAATAATTAATAATAATGATAATAATAATACTAAATACATAAATAAACTTATATCCTTTCTATCAATTTCGTTTTCTTAAGGTATCCTATCAAATAACAAAAATACTCACAAGTAGAATTTTTCCCCAAAATATCTTGTAAAAATAACTGTAATTTATTTTCTTGTAATTGATGTAATAATTCCCTTCTCTCCATAGAATATTTATAACAAACCAACAAAACATGCTCCACCGTCTCCTCTTGATAACAAAAATCACAACCTCCTGTTGGATGTTTTCTCATTTTAAACAGATTTCCATTTAACCCTGTGTGTCCGAAACGTAATCTGGATGTAATTGTTTTCTATTCCTTCCTGTTATCCTCATTTCACCAACTTTCCTTTGAATACTATAAAGCCACCTTCCAGTTCTATCCTCTTCCCACAGCCTCTGCCATCTTCCCTTAACCTTTTGTTTAAAAATAGGTTTAATTTCTTCCTTACTGAATGGTACCACTATATCAATATTAATATTTTTTATAGCTTGTTTTGCATATTTATCTGCTAACTCATTTCCTTTTACTCCTATATGAGATGGTATCCATGTAAAAATAACTAATAAACCCATTGCCTGAATTCTATACCTTAATAACTGAATATTTAATAAAAGGTCTGATCTACCAGTAGAATGAATTTGTTTTAATGAATATAACGATGAACTTGAATCAGAACAGATTACACTTCTCAGAGGACGAATTTCCTCAATCCATTCTAAGGCTAAAATGATTCCCATCATTTCTCCTGCATAAACTAACACTCCATCAGAAATTCTTTTACCTTTCTTAATATTGTATTCTGGAACAATAAATGACACCCCATTATTGCCTATTGAGTTTTTTGAAGCATCTGTAAAAACGTGAATATATCCATAATAGTTATTGTCTAAATATGATTGTACTGAATTAGAATCTAAATAGTTTCCTTTTTCCCTTTTCTCCAACAAAGTCGAATCAACAACACTATTAGAAAATAAAGACGGATGAACTGGTGAAAGAGGGACTGTTTGGCTAATATTTACATAATCTAAATCAAATTCTTTTATAATATTTTCTATAACCCAACCAAAAGATTTTAAATTCGTTTTTCCCTTTTCCCAACTAGGTTTTAAAGTATCTTGACATGGATGATTTTCCTTATGTCCCTTAAAATGACACCAATAAGAAATCTTTAACTGAATTCTTCTAAGATGAAGTGGTGACTCTCCCATTTCTACCATTAAAGCTGACGTTGGAGTTGTTCTTATAGCTCCTGTACATAACCTCAAGGCTTGATACTGAATATTATCAATTTTTTTAGTAGTGTTTCTGATGCTGATCCAAAAGCTATACTTCCATAATCAAATACTGACCTTATTAAACCAGTATATATTGCTTTCAATGCTTTTCTCTCAACACCCCACTAACTCCCCACCAAACACCTCATTACATTTAAAACTCTCTTACACTTATCCACTACTACTTTTTGAATATGAATTTTCCAACTAAGCTTTTCATCCAACCATAAACCCAAAAACTTAAATTCCTTTCTTGATTATATTTTTGTAATTTTAAATTTTCAGATACTTTCTACCTCGTAAAAAATAAAGTCTGTGTTATATCTATAGAAATTTTAAATCCCCATTTAAAAGACCAATCTTCTATATTCTATATTCTATATATTTCTATATTATTCTTGTATCTTTTTAACAATGAAATTTATTTTTTTTCCCTCTTCCAAATTGCTCCATCATCAGCAAATAAAGAAAACCCTATTCCACTCTCCAAATTGTCAAACATATCATTAATGGTAAATGGACTGAACTTATATAGCGCTTTTCCGGTCATGTTGACCACCCAAAGCGCTGTACACTATAGCCACATTCACCCAGTCACTCACACTAACACACACACATTTATACACCGAGACGCAGCTCGGTAGGCAACTTGGGGTTAAGTGCCTTGCCCAGGGGCACATCGACATGTGGCAGGGGGAAGCTGGAATCGAACCCACAACCCTCAGATTGCCAGACGACTACTCAACCCACCAAACCACAGTCGCCCGCACAGTAATCATAATAGAAAAAAACAAAGGACTCAATATACTTCCCTGTGGTGTACCATTTTCAACAAATAACTTTTCTGACAAATGTTGACCTATTCTTACTTATATTGATCTATTTTGTAAAAAATCTTTTATCCAATAAAACACTGATCCACTAATTCCCATTTATTTCAATTTAATAAAAAAAAACTTCTTTCCACATCATGTCATAAGCTTTCTCTATATCAAAGAAAACAGCCACCACACTTTCCTTATTAACTTGCCCTTTTCTGATTTAATGTTCTAAACATAGAATAGGATCCATAGTACTTCTACCTTTTCTAAATCCACTTTGAAATGTTGATAAGTATCCCCTCTTCTCAATGAAATAACTCAATCTTTCATTTATCATTCTCTCCATTATTTTATATATATGTGAAGTTAAAGCAATTGGCCTGTAACTAGCTGGATTTGATCTATCTTTAACTGGCTTTAAGATTGGAACTACAATTGCTTATTTCCATATCTTAGGTAAAAAGCCCACGTCCCATATCTTAAGATGTTTTATTTAAATTCAGACTACACATCTGATCTTCTCAGTGATCTACCTGCTTTTAAATGTAGGTGCTTATTACAGCCAGCTGTGCTCTGTCACAGCCTGTTCCATGTATGGGCAAGAGGGCAGGTGCACAGTGCCATGCTTCAGGGACAGCATGCCCCGGCTACACATTAATGCACAGTTTACTGAGTGTATATAGCTTCTGTATATATACCCATTTTATTTTATTTTTTGTCTGCACCATCAACACCAAGTCAAATTCCTTGTAAGTGGAAACCTATTTGGCAATAAACTTGATTCTGATTCTGATTGAATCTGAACAAATTACAGTTTTTAATGGTTTTATGTCTTATACCCATTGTAAAGCTAATAATATTGCCAACATTTCTCCTGTGTACTGATATTCCATCTGTAATTCTTTTTCCCATTCTTATATTGAATTCTGGTACTACAAATGCTATTGCTATTTTTCCATTTATTTTTGATGCATCTGTATAAATTTGAATATATTGATAATCCGTCCGTCCGTCTTCCACTTATCCGGGGTCGGTTCGCGGGGGTAGCAGCTTCAGTAGGGAAGCCCAGACGTCTCTCTCCCCAGCCACTTGGGCCAGCTCCTACGGGGGAATCCCAAGGCGTTCCCAGGCCAGCCCAGACACACTATGGAGAAAACTAATTTCGGCCGCTTGTATCCGGGATCTCGTTCTTTCGGTCACGACCCAAAGCTCGTGACCATAGATGAGGGTAGGAACGTAGATCCCTGATCTACACAGGGATCTACGTTCCTGGATCTACGTCTACTAGACCGTCACATCCCTGATGGTCTAGTGGTCAGGATTCAGTGCTTTCACCGCTGAGGCCTGGGTTCGATTCCCGGTCAGGGGAATCGAATACCTCACTTGGTTTGAAAGGGGTGTGAAGGAAGCCATCCACGTTAAGAAAAAAAGCCCAACCCTAAACAGAGGAGGAGGCCTTAGGTTCCAACTCTCAAAAACTTACAACACAGCTTTAGGATTAATTCCGGCCAGTCATCACCTTAACTCTCACCCTCATTTGGGTGATCAAAACATTGTTCCTTTAAGCCAAGCCAATAACAACCCTAACGACTCCTCGTTACAGAGAAGTGGACCAGTTTCGGTCCAATCTGCTGTCTTAATGGCTTTAACAACCGCCCATTACTAAAGGGTGGACCTGTTTTGATTGAATTTGCATGTTATCTAAGCCATTGCAAGGCCTTTGTTAGACAATGGTATAAAGCTTGTTACTCCACATCACTCTAGACTTTTTGAATTGGGAAAGCTTCCGGGAGAGGAAGCGAAACGTCTTCAATTACGGAAAACAAGTCCAGTTGCTTTGTTTTTCACTTTTTTTGGAATTTCAATGACAATAAAGATGATATTACTATTACTAGATCGACTGGTAAATCGAGAGCTTTGCCTTTTGGCTCAGCTCTCTCTTCACCACAACGATCGGTACAGCACCTGCTTCACAGCTGACGCTGCACCAATCCGCCTGTTGATCTCCCGCTCCATCTTCCCCTCATTCGTGAACAAGACCCCAAGATACTTGAACTCCTCCACTAGGGGCAGCACATACTCCCCAAAACGGATTCCCTCAACACCTTGGCTGTGCCTAGAAATTCT
The DNA here is from genome assembly GCF_011125445.2 of Fundulus heteroclitus. Taxonomy (NCBI): domain Eukaryota; kingdom Metazoa; phylum Chordata; class Actinopteri; order Cyprinodontiformes; family Fundulidae; genus Fundulus; species Fundulus heteroclitus. Next base: position 58,216 of record NW_023397219.1, on the reverse strand, counting down.
GTCCATTAAAGTTATGAACAGAATCAGGGACAAAGGGTAACCTTAGCAGAGTCCAACTCTCACCAGAAACGAGTCCGACTTACTGGCGGCAGTGCGGACCATACTCTGACACCGGTCATACAGAGACCTGACAGCCCTTATTAAAGGGCCTGGTACTCCATACTCCCAGAGTACCCTCCACAGTATCCCTCGTGGACACGGTCGAATGCCTTCTCCAGATCCACAAAACACATGTAGACTGGTTGGGCAAACTCCCATGCCCCCTCCAGGATCCTGCTGAGGGTGTAGAACTGATCCAGTGTTCCACGGCCAGGACGAAAACTACACTTCCTGAATCCGAGATTCCACTATACGACGTACGCTCCTCTCCAGAACCCTGGAATAGACCTTACCAGGGAGGCTTAAGAGTGTGATTCCTCTGTAGTTGGAACACACCCTCCAATCCCCCTTCTTAAATAGGGGGACCACTACCCCAGTCTGCCAATCCAGGGGAACTGCCCCCGATATCCATGCAATGCTGCAGAGCCGCGTTAACCAACACAGCCCCACAACATCCAGAGCCTTAAGGTACTCAGGGCGAATCTCATCCACCCCTGGGGCCTTGCCACCAAGGAGCTTTTTAACAACCTCGGCGACCTCAGCACCAGAGATGGGAGAACCCGACCCAGAGTCCTCAGGCTCTGCTTCTGCAATGGAAGACGTGTTGGTGGGATTAAGGAGGTCTACAAAGTATTCCGCCCACCGACGCACTACGTCCCAAGTTGAGGTCCGCAGCACACCACCCCCACTATAAACAGTGTTGGTACTGCACTGCTCCCCCCTCCTGAGATGCCGGATAGTGGACCAGAATCGCTTCGAAGCCGTACTGAAGTCTTTCTCCATGGTCTCTCCGAACTCTTCCCACGCCCGAGTTTGATATTATATTGATAATAATTGTTTAAATGTAACTGTACTGAATAACTATCTACAATGTAAGATTTCTCTTGTTTCTTTTCCATTATTTCCATATCTACTGTCGCTTCTGGTAAAATCCATGGTGGTATAATTGATATTGGTGTTGTTTGAGTAATTTCTAAATCATTTATTTTAAATTACTTTATTTTATTTTCAATTGCCCTTCCAAAACTTCTCATTTCTTTCTTTTCTTTTTCCCAACATGGATTTAAATTTTCCCAAGTTGGATTATCTAAATTATTACCCTTTAAATTCAACCAATAATTTATTTGTAGTTTTGTTCTTCATAAATCTAACGGCATTTCTCCCATTTCTACTTCTATTGCTGCTGTTGATGTGGTTTTAAATGCTCCTGTACATAATCATAATGCCTGATGTTGGATAATGTATTAGACATTATAGTCAGATGTGTTTTAGCTGCTGAACCGTAAACTATACAACCAGTCTATGTTAGATCTTATCATACCTGTATAAATCTGTTTTAACGATTGCCTATCTGCTCCCCAGTCACTGTCAGCCAAGCGTCTCAAAATACTTAAGATTTTCTTACATTTATCAACAACTTTTTGAATATGTATACTCCATTTTAGTTTTTCATCAAACCATAGTCCTAAAAATTGTATACACTTTACTTGCTCTAATTCTTGGTTATATAATTTTTATTTTATTTCCTTGTTTATTTTTTTCTGAATAAATATCATTACTTTTGTTTTTTCAACTGAAAACTTAAATCCCCATTGCAACGCCCATTTCTCTATTTCAGTAATAACTTCTTGTAATTTCCTGGAGACAAGAATGGGCTTTAATGGAGCATTGACCCAGGGTGGGTTCTAATGGAGCACTGACCCAGAGTCAGTTATAATGGGAGGGTGGGCAAGAATGGATTCTAATGGACCGCAGAATCAGACTTGTTTCTAATGGAGAGGTTACCCAGAGTAGGTTTTAATGGGAGGGTGGCCGTGAATGGGTTCTAATGGAGTGCTGAAATGGACTGGTTTCTAATGGAGCCATGACCCAGAGTGGGTTCTATTAGAGCGCTGAACCACAGTCGGTCAAATGGGAGAATGATACAGATTAGGTTATAATACAGCGCTGACCCACACTGGGTTCTAATGGAGCGCTGACCAACACTGGGTTCTAATGGAGTGATGAACCAGACTTGTTTCTAATGGAGAGCTTACCTAGGGTCAGCTCTAATGGGAGGCTGACCATGAGTGGGTTCTAATGGAGCACTGAAACAGACTTGGTTCTAATGGAGTGCTGACCCACAGTGGGTTCTAATGAAAAGCTGACCCAGATTCGGTTTTAATGGTGCGCCGACCCAGACTGGGTTCTGATGGACAGCTGACCCAGACCGGGTTTTAATGGAGCGCTGACCATGACTGGGTTCTAACGGAGTGACGAACCAGACTTGTTTCTCATTGAGAACTTACCCAGGGTTGTCTCTAATGGGAGGCTGACCAAGAGTTGGTTCTAATGGAGTGCTGACCTAGACTGGGTTCTAATGGAGCAATGACCCAGAGTTTGTTCTACTGGGAGGTTGAGCCAGAATGGGTTCTAATGGAGCGCAGACCAAGACTGGGTTCTTATGGAAGGCTGACCCCGAGTGGGTTCTAATGGAGCGCTGACACAGACTGGGTTCTAATGGGAGGCTAACCAAGAATAGGTTTTAATGGAGCAATGACCAAGACTGGGTACTAATGGAGCACTGACCCAGACTGGGTTCTAATGGAGTGAGGAACCAGACTTGTTTCTAATGGAGAGCTTACCCAGGGTCGGCTCTAATAGGAGGCTGACCATGAGTGGATTCTAATGGAGAGCTGAAACAGACTGGGTTCTAATGGAGCGCGGACCCAAACTGTGTTCTAATGGACAGCTAACTCAGTCTGGGCTCTAATGGAGTGCTGACCCAGACTTGAATCTTATGGAAGGCTGACACAAGCTGTGTCTCAATTCGGCGGCTGCGTCCTTCGAAGGACCCAGCCTACACAGCCTTAGGAGGACCCAGCCATCGGAGGATGCTCCGGAGGATCCTCAGCCGTTGGTAAATGGGACGGTCTATCGGCAAGATCTAGCCGATATTGAATTTATTTTTTATTTACTTGTTATTGGAGGAGGAGAGTCGGCTTAGACGACTTCGGCAGCAGTAAAGCCGGCAACGAATTTTTCTCAGGCTGGAGGAGCGCAATGGAGAGGTAACATTTACCTGCTATTATTTTCACCCACAGGGGCCTGCTAATGATCATAATACACCAGTTATTAAACAAACGCTTGTCAGCAGATTGACGAATATGTTTAAATATAAAATGTTATATTTATTTGTAAGGCTTATGTTTGTAACTTTAGTAATTTGAATTGAATAGTTAAATGTGTACAAACCCTGTAAATAACTGACTTAAATCACTACTTTCATTATCACTAATGTTGTGTTGAGAAGCCAAACTAATATTGAGAAATAAATCATTATTTGTCTAAATTGTTATCCCCTTACTGCCTGATTTTATTTGTAATTATATAACGGAAAAATAATACAGGAAAAATAAATCTAAATATAAAAACGTTAAAAAAAAAAGTTAAATACTGGCTCTAGATGAAGTAAAATAAGTAAAGGCCAGAATTGTTTGGTCACAAATTAGCAACACCAGGCGTTAAGGGGTTAACATTCACTAGAATTATATCAGATAAAATGAAATTGCTATCATCTAATCCTGTTGTTTTTAATCTTCATGTCTCTATCCAGACAAGGCCGATGTACTGCTGCATCAACTTAAATGCACAACATCTGCCTGGGAGCCGGTGACATCATGGCCCCAGACGATGAAGTGCAGGATGACATGGCAGAGGATGAGGAGGGGGAGAACGTGTTGGAGGCAGTCAGTGGTGCCTGGAGGAGGTTCTACCCAACCACGATTACATTTAGATGGCAAGTATAATCACTTTTTAGCTTTTCTCATGTAAGGGTTATGAAAACAGTTGTAGTAAAGTCATTTTCTGCGTCTTCTTAAACATTTTTAGGAACATGGCAGGCGTCGATTGGGTCAGCCCAGCAAACCCTGATGGACGATGTGGTGAACAGTTGAGAGATGCATCCCCCACCCCCCAGATGATGTTCCACTCGCAGTCAGAAGACTCCAAGGTCATCTGTGTGGCATCCCATCCAGTCCAGCAGCACCACCAGGGACTCCTGCTCAGTCAAAATTATATATATATATATATATATATATATATATATATATATATTAATCGCGATTAATCGCGATTAATCAGGGCGATTAATCGCGATTAAATATTTTAATCGTTGCCCAGCCCTAATATATATATATATATATATATATATATATATATATATATATATATATATATATATATATATATGTTCTTTAGTTATATTTATTTTATATCTTCTGTAAATAGTTGTAGTAGTTACTTTTAAAATCTAATGTAGTTAAAATGTTTTTGATAGTTTATTGTAAATACTTGTTTCTCTAAAAATAAATTGATGTTATCACTGAGAAGTTGTTCTAAGTTTACTTAAATGGTAAAGAAGTGATGAAACAGATGATGTAAAAGGTTAAAAGACTTTAAGAACACACAGACAACAATAACTTTTATAAACAATTTAATAATTTAATTCAACAATAACAGCAACACAGAACCTGAGGATAAACCATGGCCAGGTGGCAGCAGTAGGCTTCCCACTGACCCCCTGCCCTGTCCCTGGATCTTTGCATTCCTAAAGTAGAGGAAAACAATTTGTGTCAACAGATGCAATTTTCTGTAGTGTTTCTTTGAAGCTAGAAAAAAGGAGTGTTTTATATATATATGTATATTTTGGCTCAACTTCATCCTCCAGGCCCGTTTTTTGCAGGATTGTTCTAAACAAGAGAAACGAGAAGATATAAACACAGAAGGATCCCTACTATCACAACTATAAGATTAAAAATAAGTGACATCTGGGGATCATTTGATGTGATCAAAAGATTATATTTGTTTGTTGGTGTTTGAACAGGACTTCTTTGAACGTGTGTGAATTTTACATACAAATGCAACATGTATATGGAATTATGTCTCAACTCTTACCTCCATCCGACTGTGGCAGTATTTTTGGCCCCGGTAAAGAGGTGTTCATTCTGCCCACGGAATTTTATCAACTCCTCTGTATGCTCTCTGCTCCCTAGAACAAAATGACATGTAAAGCATATTTCTGGTATGTCAACAGGCAAAATGACTGTTCTGTATAATTACGCTGGTATTGTTCTTCAAGTGAATTATACTTTAAACCTTATTATACTGTACTGTAAATTAACTATACGTTATTGAGTATTCAAACAAAACGTTTGCAGTATTGACAGCCCAGTACAGCTGGACTGATGTTATTTATTTAGCTGCATTAAACTTTGACAGTTCTAATCATTTGTAATAAACTGTATGAGAATAAATTGATCAGATTTGTGAGGGACACGGCTATCAGCACAGTTACAATAAGATGTAGGTAAAAATCAAAAATTGTGACATTTGTATGAAGGCTTTTAATGTTGATGAACGTCTCGTATCAATAGATTAGCTCTAAGCTTTAGCTTTAGCTGGACCTACAAATTCCGGTGGCTCCGTTACCGTCATGTATTTTAATAGATGTTCAGTTAAAAAAATAAAAACAACACACACACACACACATACTCCCCCTTTTGTGTTGAACAGTGAAGTGTGGTGAAAGCAGCTTTAATTCTCCATCACATAACTTTCATATCGCGCATGCATTGACTTTTTCAACAATTTTCTCTTGCGGTTTTCAGCAGCAACGGCATTGTTTCTTATGGTTTAATATTGTCCATATGCCTTCTTTAAATATTTCTAATTCTACTCGCAGGACATGCGCAGTTCCAAACTTATTTCCTGTCATTGCCATGGTGAATCACGTTATTTGTGTTCCAGGAATTTTTTAAAGCTCACGTTCAAAGGTCGGTCGGGCACTGTGTTTAGTTACCTGACTAATATCATCTGTTCTGAAAACGGACATGCTGAGAATGACAAAGGGAGGAAGAGCTGCTCAGAGTAGCAGCTTTCTACTCAGGGTAGATCAGCTGTTTTTTCTGAAACGAGGCTCAGAACAAAGACGCACAGCGCAACCTGCCCAACCATAAAGGCGTCTGCCCAACCCATCAATCAACGGTACACTCCAATCTATATGGGGTTCCATTAGTGCCAAAATTATGTTTATGCGTCTTCTGACGTGTTCATGTGTCCATGTATGTGTCTATGTAAGGTGTATATGTATCCTGCTTATGTAATGGAAGCTGCATAAATTATGTTTATGCGTCTTCTGACATGTTCATGTGTCCATGTATGTGTCTATGTAAGGTGTATATGTATCCTGCTTATGTAATGGAAGCTGCATAAATTATGTTTATGCGTCTTCTGACGTGTTCATGTATGTGTCTATGTAAGGTGTATATGTAACGTGCTTATGTAATGGAAGCTGCATATGTCGTGTCCATATGCTGTGAGCTTATGTATTGTGTCTACATGAGGGATCAAGTGCATGGCATTTCTTCTTCACTTTATGTTGTTTGAGCTCGTTGTTGAACCTGTAATCACGTGATCTCGGTTTGTATGGGGTTCCATTAGTGCCAAAATTATGTTTATGCGTCTTCTGACATGTTCATGTGTCCATGTATGTGTCTATGTAAGGTGTATATGTATCCTGCTTATGTAATGGAAGCTGCATAAATTATGTTTATGCGTCGTCTGACGTGTTCATGTGTCCATGTATGTGTCTATGTAAGGTGTGTATGTATTGTGTTTATGTAATGGAAGCTGCTTATGTCGTGTCTATGTGCTGTGAGCATATGTATTGTGTCTACATGAGGGATCAAGTACATTCAATTCAATTCAATTCAATTTTATTTATATAGCGCCAAATCATGAAACATGTCATCTCAAGGCACTTTACAAAGTCAAGTTCAATCATATTATACAGATTGGGTCAGATTATACAGATTGGTCAAAAATGTCCTATATAAGGAAACCAGTTGGCCTTTCTTCTTCACTTTATGTTGTTTGATCTCGTTGTTGAACCTGTAATCACGTGATCTCGGTTTGCTGTAGTTTCCTCTGCTGTTACAACCTGTTGTCTTCACCGTCATTACCCTCTGCTGTTACAACCTGTCGTCTTCACCATCATCTCCCTGTGCTGTTATTCCTGTCATCTCCTCTGCTGTTACAACCTGTCGTTACAACCTGCCTTTCTCCCCGTTATCGGGCCGTGTTGTCACCTGACGTCGTCATGCACTGCTTTTACAGTTGGATGGGTTCCTGCTGCCGTCAGCCTGTGCGGTTACCTTTATTTTATTCACATTTACTTTTTAAATCTTTAATGTCACAACAGTAATAACTCCCTCATTGTTCCCAATAAGCTCCGACAAACACCTTGGTTCTCCACTTACTGATCGATGCGGTCATGATAAAACTACGTACACGCTACTTCCGGTTCAACTGAGATTTCAAAATAAGAGTCCTCGACACCAACGCCTCCTTTAGCTGCAAAGTTGAGTTTCAAAGCTATTAAAATGAGCACCACCATGCGTCTTGTATTTAATTTTAGAACTCAGAGTTTTGCACACACACTAGTTTTTCAGCATCACCCCTGGACAGAATGTTTCTAATTTTGGCGATATTCCTGAGGTGAAAAAAGCAAACTCTGGAAACCTGTTTAATATGGGATTTAAATGACATGTCTTGGTCGAAAACAACACCAAGATTTTTAACTTTATTACCAGAGGCCAAGTTAATGCCATCCAGATTAAGTGATTGATTAAGAACTTTATTTTTTGAGGACTCTGGTCCAAAGATTACAACTTCTGTCCCTGTGGTACTCCTCAAGTGACCCTAGAGTTTGAAGATTTATTATTAACATGAACAAACTGGAATCTGTCCGACAGATAGGATTTAAACTAGCCAAATGCTTTCCCCTTAATCCCTACAGTATGTTCAAGTCTTTGTAGGAGAATATTATGATCAATAACAGCTATTTTAAAAGCCTGTGGTACATATCCATTCACCAAGGATAGATTAATCATGTCCAAAATAGGGCCACTGATCAAAGGGAATACCTCCTTAAATAATTTGGTTGGGATTGGGTCTAACATACAGTACAGACCAAAAGTTTGGACCCACCTTCTCATTCAAAGAGTTTTCTTTATTTTCATGACTATGAAAATTGTAGATTCACACTGAAGGCATCAAAACTATGAATTAAAACATGTGGAATTATATACTTAAAAAAGTGTGAAACAACTGAAAATATGTCTTATATTCTAGGTTCTTAAAGTTACCACCCTTTTGCTTTGATTACTGCTTCGCACACTCTTGGCATTCTCTTGATGAGCTTCAAGAGGTAGTCACCTGAAATGGTCTTCACTTCACAGGTGTCCCCTGTCAGGTTTAAAAAGTGGGATTTCTTGCCTTATAAATGGGGTTGGGACCATCAGTTGTGTTGTGCAGAAGTCAGGTGGACACACAGCTGATAGTCCTACTGAATCGACTGTTAGAATTTGTATTATGGCAAGAAAAAAGCAGCTAAGTAAAGAAAAACGAGTGGCCATCATTACTTTAAGAAATGAAGGTCAGTCAGTCCGAAAAATTGGGAAAACTTTGAAAGTGTCCCCAAATGCAGTTCCAAAAACCATCAAGCGCTACAAAGAAACTGGGTCACAGGAGGAGCGGCCCAGGAAAGGAAGACCAAGAGTCACCTCTGCTGTGGAGGATAAGTTCATCCGAGTCACCAGCCTCAGAAATCGCAGGTTAACAGCATCTTAGATTAGAGACCAGGGGTCTTAAGTTCTTCGTACGCTGCTTAAAACATCCAAGATCAAATGACACATCCAAGATGATTTCATCCGGCTAATCATGATCCAGCTAATTGGGTTCTTCGAACACACCTGTTTATGATTAGTATGGCTGGATTGAGTTATCTGAGATAAACCTTTCAAAGTAAACTAAACTTCATAATAATATGGCCTGAACAAATCTTCTTACTGAATAAGATAAAAATAAAAAGCATATTTTCTGTTGTTTCACACTTTTTTGTTAAGTATATATTTCTACATGTGTTAATTTGTAGTTTTGATGCCTTTAATGTGAATCTTCAATTTCCATAGTCATGAAAATAAAGAGAACTCTTTGAATGAGAAGGTGTGTCCAAACTTTTGGTCTGCACTGTACAGGTAGAAGGTTTAGATGAAGCTAAAATTCTAAACAGTTCAAACACCACGCAGGTTCTAAAGATTCCTCCAACGCTGCTTCACTTACTGAGGACAAGGTAATCATGTTTGGGAGGATGCCAATGATTTTATTTTTAATGGAATCAATTTTATTAATGAAGAATCCCATAAAGTGATTACTGCTAAGAGCTAAGGGAATGGATGGATTGACAGAGCTATGACTCCGTAAATTTGGCAACTTTAATGAAGACAAATCTAGGATTATTTTTTAATCCCCTCAATTAATGATTAAAAATATGCTGCTCTAACTCAGTGAAGGGTCTGTTTATACAACAGTAGACTGTTTTTCTAGATCTGGGGTCCGTTCTTCGTACGTTGCTTAAAACATCCAAGATCAAATGAGACATCCAAGATGATTTCATCCGGCTAATCATGATCCGGCTAATTGGGTTATTCGAACACACCTGTTGTTTATGATTAGTATGGCTGGATTGAGTTATCTGAGACAACTGCGTTTGTTTAAAAGGGGAAATGTATCGATAGTAGAAACATTGATTAGCAACGCTGCTATTGGCTGTTCAGCATTGCCAAAGAACGGCCACAGTTTTTCTCCCAAGCAGAACAAGAGCTTTTAATGGAAGGTTATGCCGAATTTGAGTCAATAATTAAAACACCTCAAAATCTGTTAAAGCCAGGAGAGAGGGCTGGCAAAAAGCAGCAGACAAATTAATGTGTAAATACTGTCCTTGGTAGATGTTTCTATCACTTTCTACAGTATTAATTTTTGCATTTTAATAATCTCATATTTACTTTGTTCTTTTATGTCAGAGCCTCCACGGGACCCACTAGAACATGGGGACAAGTAAAAGTGAAATACAAGAATATTCTACAAAATGGTAGCCTTTAATTATTATACTGTATTTTAAAAAGGCACTTGTTATGTCAAGAGATCCAAATTTCAGTGTCATTCCTTAGATACGGGAAGTAAAGGACATGTGCAAACTGGGAATTTTAACAAAAAAAAAAAAAAAAAAAAAACAATCTTTATCCATAAAAAATGAAAATCTTCCTTTTCCAAGTCATCCACAGTGTACACGGTAAAACTGTATTGCTCCGTGTCTAGATAATCCAACCATAGTTTTTTCTAATACAATATACGGCTCGACAGGAAGCAAGCCTTTCAAAGTAAACTAAACTTCACAATAAAATGGCCCGAACAAATCTTCTTACTGAATATGATAAAAATAAAAAGCAAACCATCATACAAATAACTTAAAATTTTAGATATATGGCTCCAACTCCACTTTTTCCTCTTTAAAAGCCACTGTTAAATGATGTGTGTGTCTGTTTAGAACAGCCACCAAGAAAAATATCTACTTTGTCGCGCTGCTCTAAAGGATCCTGTCTATTGCGCAATACGCGATTAATTCGAAAAAAGTCAGCAAACTAATCTTGCACCTTCCGCAACAGGTTGCTGTCGTAAAAATGGACATGGCTACCACAGACTTCCCATCTCCTCCGCTTATACAGCCGTGATCTAATCTTGTTTACATGAAATAAGCCTGCTCTGGAGCAGGCTCAAGCTGGCGCACTTGTTGCTATGACAACAAGTGCAGGATGTCTTTCGAAGAACCAAACGATCCAAGATCATGCCAAATCGTCAACAATGAAATCCTGCTAACTAAGTTAGCGACGTACGAAGAACGGACCCCAGGTAGGATTCCTCATGGTGTGTAGAGCTCCATTTTCTCTTCAATTTCCTAACATTTTTTCCCCAAAAAGAACGCAGGTCTAAATTAAACCAGGGAGCCAGCTTCCTGTGAATAATCGCCTTCTTTTTCAAGGGAGATACACTGTAATGCAAAACGCAACGTATATAACTATTAGTAAGACATTTACAGTTAAATAAATAAATCATTCTCATTTGTCATCCGGGATGGAAGTAACATTCCCTATAAACGTTTGGTCCTCTCCATCAATGTCTTTGTAAATTTTTTCTCTTTTCAAACCTAGAGGTACGATCCAGAACTACTTTGGTTCAGACTGTAGCTTGTACTTACTTCCTGGTTCCTGAGCCAATCATTTGAGAATTCCCAAAATAGTGCGCAGCATTTGGTATTTTATTTTGGCGAAAGAGCAGCAGCCTGCAAACATGGAAACCAGCAAAAGAAGCAGACCAGATTTAGAACAGAATAAAACATCTTATACCTGTATTGTGGAAGTAAAAATTCAGTGCAGTTTTACAGCACCAATCAACTGTTGAGTTAATGGCTAGTCTCCGTGAAAGGCATAGTGTATGTGTTGTTTGGGTTTTAACCATTAAGTTACTTAAAGCTCCTTTAAGTCTTTCATACAGTAGTTATGACATACCATCCGCCTCCATCAGCCAGTCATTCCAGAAGATCATCATCATCTGGGTTTCCACCCTCCTCTTGTTACTCCCTGGCAGAGAAAGTTGCACACAAATAAGATTTAGCATGACTTAAAAAGAGACAAAACTGACTGGCTTTACTTACAAGGCAGTATCTTAGTCTGAAATGTTTAATATAAGCAATTCTGGAATGATTACATAGTTGAACTAATTAGGTTCACTATTTGGCAAGAAACAGTTTTTCTTGCCCACTCTTAATTCATAAACACTTCCGAATGAGTTATAAGTTGTTTACTGCTTAACCAAAGCATGGTGTTGATATCATGACGATCATGAAGCAGGCCTGCTTTATGAAAGATGTGCAAAGACTGATTGAGATCTATCCAAAACATTATGGGCTCTTTGGAAGTCAGTAGGGAAGGTTGATTCAAATTTCAAGAATAAATTTGATTCCAATTCTCAGGATTTAGAATAGATTATTTTCAATTTGATCTCAAATTAAATCTCTGGTATTAAAAACATTTTTTAGCTGTTAACTGAATTTGATGACTGTGTAGTTATGCATTATATTGATACTAGTATCATTGTATTAACAATTAACTGCAAATTGATAAAGTAAAAGGAGTTAATGGCGGCCTTAAGGACCAAAGCCTCTCCCTGAATGTTGAGACATTTGTTTTCACAAACATGCTGTGGAGCAGAAAACCCAAACAGATCCAGGGTTGAAAATATGGACACCTGAGAATATCTACAGCTGCTATTTCTGTTTAATTCAATAATACTTTACTAAACCAAAATGAAAATAAATGTGAACACTAACCTAGCGTAATGTTAAAATTATGACATTAAAAATTCACCCCCCGGGCTGGAGTGTGAAGGCTCCAGTGAAGTATAGTGCGTCAATGCCTCCGACCACTAGGTGGAGATTGGCGCTTTGTTTTGTTTTTGCCCTGCTGAGGTCTCAGCGCAGAAGAAGTAGTAATAGCCTAACGCGGTTGTTATGCTAAAGTCGGTTCTCTGTGTGCTCTACTGATAAAAAAAAAAAAAAAAAAACACACAAACACAAAACACAAAGTTACAGCTCCCACATAATTGGGCGTGCTGTGCGCAGACTGTGAGCTCTCTGGGGACAATATACTTCTGTAGGAAATGATGGGAATACTTTCTGGTCCTTTTAAAACTAATAAAGCACATTCAACGGCGACCTGGAAGTTATTCTGTTTGCGCATGCGCAAAGAAGCCGATGGTACATATCAGGTAGAGAGCGCGAGCGTGTCGCAGTGATTGGCATGTGAGAAATTGATAAGACAACCACTCCAGCCACAGTACCTCGAAGCCGATAAAGATTGTGCTATGCCATTGAATTTTACAAATAGTGACTAAGCCCGGAAAAGCAGCACAAGTCTTAATATGCCACCCGATACATCCTGCTCTAGCCAGTTAGCAACACCCTTCAAAAACATGTCTGTACAACGCCATACTACTGCAAACCATACTCCTATCGTGCTTTCAGTAAGCAAAAAAAACGAATAAAATAAAAAAGTTATAATTTTAGCCACAACTTTTTAAATACATTTATGTATCCTTGTTTTTTGTAACTGCCTAAGCTAACTGGTAATTCGGCTTTTTTATACGACGTGAATTAAAACACAAATATTTACCTCACCTTTAATCATCAAATAAAATAACAATAGGGGGTTTTCAGCTGACGTCACGCTCACGTGACTACTCAGCGCGTCCGCCATATTGGGTGGCAGTCGTTTCGCACCGTTGACCTGCATTGTATGACGCCTTAGGCAGTATTGGAAGTGAACAATGGGGAAAACGTGTTTAATGGTTGGTTGCACGGCCCGTGGAGGTGGAGATCAACGCTCTTTCTATCGCCTACCAGCCGTAATAGTGAATCAGTGTGAAAAAACAAAACAGCTATCTGAACAACGCCGTCACCTATGGCTGACACGGATATCCAGGTCCGATTTGGACGGTGTTAAGCTGGAATACGCCAGAGTCTGCGGTGCTCACTTTGTCACAGGTCATTAACTGTTAAGTATTTAAAACATGTAAGAAGAATATATTAATAATAGGGCTTGGGCGTTATGACTTATTACTTTCCGCGGCTGCCGTGTTGACTGCCTCCACCGCCTCTACTGCCTATAACTACCGCGTACTATACTCCCTCTCTCAGCCGTGTTTTAATTTGATTAATTTCACCTTAACTTGATTTCAACCATGGTAAACCGTTGCTGTATTGTGGGCTGTAACAGCGCAACACATGATCGCCATGGGAAAAACATAGAAACAGAATAATTTTCCACCGCTTTCCTGCCTGGAGGCGCAACCACAGAGAACAACTGTTAGTGATAACAAAGAGTCGTCGGCTCGCTTGGATCGCGGCTGTAAGTCGACCGAACATAACTTTCCACAGTATCCCGATCTCAATGAGAGTGTGTTCTAAACGTTTGAAACACATAGCAGCTAGTTAAAAGTACATTACATGCGTGAGTGGTTGTTAGCGCTAACGGTTAGCATGTGCCAGAGCCCGTCTGAGCGCAGCTTACCTTTGAACGAGTTACAGAGAAAACAAAGAGTCGTCGGCTCGCTTGGATCGCGGCTGTAAGTCGACCGAACATAACTTTCCACAGTATCCCGATGTCAATGAGAGTGTGTCCTAAACCTTTGAAACACATAGCAGCAAGTTAAAAGTACATTACATGCGCGAGTGGTTGTTAGCGCTAACGGTTAGCAGCTACTAAACTAGCATGTGCCAGAGCTCGTCTGAGCACAGCTTACCTTTGAACGAGTTACTGTGTTCCCACTGTTTGCTGGCTTTATGATCTGCAGCTCCTACCGGCGCCAATACGGTAAATACAACTTAATTTTGCACTGGTCATTGTTCTGCTTAAATAATTAAAGCCGCGAGCGGCGTCGATCGGCCCTGCAGCCAAGCGCCTTCGCGCACCGCCGGCCGCCGGCCGTCAGCCACCGTAGAAGCATGCGATACATTTGCGTCGGATTGTTTACATTTTTACCATCTTATTAAAACTCACCCGTCCACGTATGATGGCGATTTCCTTGATGTACATAACCAGATGTGAACTGGTTGTGAGCCTCTAGACCCTTGTAAGCTCTCATTTCCTCAAGAGTGTGCAGAGGGTTTTCACCGAACACCAGGTAATGCATCTGGATTACGGCTAAACAAGGCACCGTGGAGGGCATACGGGTCCATATGGTCGATCACGGAACATTTCCTCAGGTATACGTCCTTATCTGGTCGCTCTAGCCCGCTGGCGTACTTATCCATTCGCGATACGATAATACGTGTAGGACAACTAGAGATAAGGAAGTGAACCACCCAATATGGCGGACCGGAAGTTGGCCAGTGACGTCAGTGAAAACCCCCTATTGTCTAGAAAGTTATTCGTGTTTTTCATACCCAACTTTTGGTCTGACCTTCCTCTGCTGCGAAGATGAAGTCTGTTGAACAGCTGGTCTCCTCGGAATAGCGAGCACGGCTTTTTCACCACCATGTGCCGTTGTGTGGGTCTTCTTCTTCTTCTTCTTCTTCTTCTCTTTTTTTATTGGCGGTTGGCAAACAACTTATAGGTGCATTACCGCCACCTTCCAGAATGGAGTATGGATCAGACAATCTATTAGATTCTCTCTAAACACCCGTTCTTCTTAGAAAACTAAAAATACTACCAAAAGCTACATCCCCAGATGACCTCTCAAACAATTCCCTTGTTTCTAATTTATTTTTATTCCTGCCTAATTCTCTACACAACATCTCTCTTTCTTGAGTATATTTATTACATTCTAAATAATTCTAAAATATGTTATGGGTCCTCTTCTTCGTTGTCTTGATGTTTTCATGGCGGTTGCAAATGAACAGCTTAGTACATTACCGCCACCAACCGGAAATTAGTGTGAATTAGGATGCGCAAGTTCATTCCAAAAACAACTACATTTATAGCAAACACAGATCTCAACAAATACCTCGAGCCAATGTCAGATGTGATTGTATTTAATCTTTTAAATAAAACTTGTTTCTGTGGTGCTCATTTCCTGCAGAGCTACTCACCTACTACCTCTTCTATGGGTTTATCATATAATAAGCTGTTATGTAGGAGTTTTCTGAATGTATTTATTGGAAATACTGTGTCAGGGATCAGTTCCTCCGGCTTCACCATGGACAGTTCCGGATCATTCCACTCTGCTCAGTCCCACTCCAAGCCTGATCTGTTTCACCTGCTGCTCTAGTTATCCTGGACTCAATACACCTGCCAGCTCCCCTATATAAACTCCCTCAGTCTGTTCCCCACTGCTGGTCCGTCTTCAACCTTCAGATGCCCTCAGTCGATGTGTGTTCCTCGTCCGCCGTCTGCCTAGCATCTGCTCCCTCACCAGCTCAGCCGTCCAGCTCCAGCCATCTTCACACTTCAGCTCCAGCATGGTATAGTTTCCTGGTTTTTTCATCCACTGCTCAAACCCTGCAATAAAGACTCCTTAATTGTGGCTCTGTGTGTGGCTGAATTCGGGTTCAATCCACAAAACCCTGACAGTACGGACCAGCCAAATGAACCTGTCACCCACACAGAGCCCGGAGCTCACCTCTTTCCTGAGCTCCACAGCGGAGCTCTTCTGTATCCAGCTCCGAGAAAGCCTGGATGCCATCGCCGCAGCCAGCCCGCCTTGGAAACGGCTGAATGCCGTCAACCACGCACGGGACATTTTCAAGGACCAGATCCAGCTCCTCTCAACCCTCGGAATCTCTGGGCTGTTTGAGGAGTTGGAGTGGAACTATCAGGCTGCGCATTCCCAGCTCCTCAACGAGCCACCTCCACCCAGACCACAGCTCACCTGCCTGTCCACCGTTGCTCCTCCCGTCTCTGCTGTCTCCGCCGCTGCTGCAGCTCCAGTCTCTGCTGTCTCCGCCGCTGCTGTAACTTCCGCCGCTGCTGTCTTTGCTGCAGCTCCTGATGCCTCACCGTCAGCAGCAGTTTCTACATCGCCGCCCGGCTCCTCCCGGCGCAGACGCCGGACTGGGCGGCACAGAAAATCTCCTGAGGCCAAGCCTGACATCCCCGCTGAAGCCGCACCAACTGCAGCCGACGTCACCTCCCTTTCTCCGGTGAGTCGGCCGAGCGCAGATGCTGCCGCTCAGGATAGTCTGGCTAGAGCACCCCGCCTTCATGAAGATCAGCTGTGGGACTTTTTCTACGGGGACAGGGACGACCTTCTCCCATGTTGGTCCGCCCCTGATGAAACTCCCACAGCCTACGAGGCCGGGGTGCACACCGCCTCTCCAACCACCGCAGAGGTTCCCACCGCACACGCCACGGCCCAAGCCTGCGTGGGTGTGCGCGCATCCGCCGAAAGCTTCGCTCTGCCAGCCGCCGAAAGCTCCGCTCTGCCAGCCGCCGAAAGCTCCGCTCTGCCAGCCGCCGAAAGCTCCGCTCTGCCAGCCGCCGAAAGCTCCGCTCTGCCAGCTATAGTTAAGGTTCCTGCTGCGCACGCCACGGCCAAAGCCCGCGTGGGTGCGCACATCTTGCCGACGCCGGCCGACGAGAAAAGAGCCCCGCCGGCCGACGAGAAAAGAGCCCCGCCGGCCGACGAGAGAAAAGCCCCGCCGGCCGACGAGAGAAAAGCCCCGCCGGCCGACGAGAGAAAAGCCCCGCCGGCCGACGAGAGAAAAGCCCCGCCGGCCGACGAGAGAAAAGCCCCGCCGGCCGACGAGAGAAAAGCCCCGCCGGCCGACGAGAGAAAAGCCCCGCCGGCCGACAGAAGCCCTCAACCTATGCAGCTGGCTGTCTCAAGGGTCCCTGTGGCACACGCCACGGCCCAAGCCTGCGTGGTGCACGTTCCTATACCGCCGCCAGCGACTAAAGGTCCTGCTGAGCCGCCGCCAGCGACTAAAGGTCCTGCTGAGCCGCCGCCAGCCTCTGAAGGTCCTGCTGAGCCGCCGCCAGCCTCTGAAGGTCCTGCTGAGCCGCCGCCAGCCTCTGAAGGTCCTGCTGAGCCGCCGCCAGCCTCTGAAGGTCCTGCTGAGCCGCCTCCAGCCGAAGCCCCGCAGTCCAGCGAGGGGGTCCAGGGGGACCCGCCTCCAGCCCACGCTTCCGAGTCCAGCGAGGGGGTCCAGGGGGACCCGCCTCCAGCCCACGCTTCCGAGTCCAGCGAGGGGGTCCAGGGGGACCCTCCTCCAGCCCACGCTTCCGAGTCCAGCGAGGGGGTCCAGGGGGACCCGCCTCCAGCCCACGCTTCCGAGTCCAGCGAGGGGGTCCAGGGGGACACGCCTCCAGCCCACGCTTCCGAGTCCAGCGAGGGGGTCCAGGGGGACCCGCCTCTGGTCAAAGCTCCAAAGCCCCCAGGGGGTCGACCTGATCCGCCGGCCGACGAAAGACCTGATCCGCCGGCCGACGAAAGACCTGATCCGCCGGCCGACGAAAGACCTGATCCGCCGGCCGACGAAAGACCTGTTCCGCCGGCCGACGAAAGACCTGATCCGCCGGCCACAACGCCCGCTCCTCCGCCGCTCACTCTGCTTTGCCGAGAACGGCAGCCACAACGCCCGCACCTGGCCCTGCCTCGCCGGGGTCGCCCACCGCGACGCCCGCACCTGGCCCTGCCTCGCCGGGGTCGCCCACCGCGACGCCCGCACCTGGCCCTGCCTCGCCGGGGTCGCCCACCGCGACGCCCGCACCTGGCCCTGCCTCGCCGGGGTCGCCCACCGCGACGCCCGCACCTGGCCCTGCCTCGCCGGGGTCGCCCACCGCGACGCCCGCACCTGGCCCTGCCTCGCCGGGGTCGCCCACCGCGACGCTCAGAGCCGGAGATCCTGCCGTTCCGCTGCCAGATGGCTGCGCCTCGCCGGGGTCGTCCTCCGCGACGCCCGCACCTGGCCCTGCCTCGCCGGGGTCGCCCACCGCGACGCCCGCACCTGGCCCTGCCTCGCCGGGGTCGCCCACCACGACGCTCAGAGCCGGAGATCCTGCCGTTCTGCTGCCAGATGGCTGCGCCTCGCCGGGGTCGTCCTCCGCGACGACCGCCTCCAGAGACCTTGCTGCTTCGCCGCCTGCCACGTCCGGGCCGTCCTCCGCCGACCCACCTGGCCACCAGTCATCAGCCAAGCATCCTCCCGGCGCACCGAAGCAAGCCACCGCTCAAGTACCCCAGCGCTCTCAAGTACCCCAGCGCTCTCAAGTACCCCAGCGCTCTCAAGTACCCCAGCGCTCTCAAGTACCCCAGCGCTCTCAAGTACCCCAGCGCTCTCAAGTACCCCAGCGCTCTCAGTTCTCCTAAGCCGCAGCTTGTGGTCTCCAGCTCTCCGCAGTGGCTTCCAGAGCTTTTTCGTGGCCGTCAACCCCCTGGTCGACCACCTGAACTTCCTCTTGTTTCGCCTTTGGCCTGCCAATCAAAGCCTCTCGCCGTTCGCCCTGGTTGGGTAGTTTTTTGTTGGACTCTCTCCCTCCGTCCTGTGCCTCCCTCCGCCCACCCTCAGTGGGTTATTTTGATGTTTGGACTATTTTTCTTTGGTCGTCTGGGATCCGACCTTGAGGGGGGGGGTGATGTCAGGGATCAGTTCCTCCGGCTTCACCATGGACAGTTCCGGATCATTCCACTCTGCTCAGTCCCACTCCAAGCCTGATCTGTTTCACCTGCTGCTCTAGTTATCCTGGACTCAATACACCTGCCAGCTCCCCTATATAAACTCCCTCAGTCTGTTCCCCACTGCTGGTCCGTCTTCAACCTTCAGATGCCCTCAGTCGATGTGTGTTCCTCGTCCGCCGTCTGCCTAGCATCTGCTCCCTCACCAGCTCAGCCGTCCAGCTCCAGCCATCTTCACACTTCAGCTCCAGCATGGTATAGTTTCCTGGTTTTTTCATCCACTGCTCAAACCCTGCAATAAAGACTCCTTAATTGTGGCTCTGTGTGTGGCTGAATTCGGGTTCAATCCACAAAACCCTGACATACTGGAGGTTTCTTTAGGTTGTGTTTTCTTCCTGAAAGTAAGGGTAGCGTTTTACTAAGTATGGTGGAGTCTAAGCATGGGTTGTTCAAACTCTCTATTTTTTTTTCAGCAATAAAATATTCATCCATCTATCCATTTTCTGACCCGCTTAATCTCTCATGGGGTCGTGGGGGTTGCTGATGCCTATCTCCAGTGTTCACTGGGCGAATGGCGGGGTACACCCTGGACAGGTCGCCAGTCTGTCGTAGGGCAACACAGAGACAAACAGGACAAACAACCATTCATGCACACACTCACAGAACAATTTAGAGAGACCAATTAACCTAACAGTCATGTTTTTTGGACTGTGGGAGGAAGTCGGAGTACCCGGAGAGAACCCACGCATGCACAGGGAGAACATGCAAACTCCATGCATAAAGACCCAGGGTTGGGCGATAAAATATATACAATTTAAAATTAAATACATTAAAGCATGGTTTGGGAGCATCAGTGCCTCAAGAGGTTGGACTTCATCCTGTAACCAGTGGGTTGCTGGTTTTATATCTCTCTTCGTGCCCTCTAAGTGCCCCACCTAAAGACAATTACAAGGTTGGCTTTTTATCACCTGAGGAACATTTCCAGGATTAAAGGACTAATGTCTCAGAAGGATCTGGAAAAACTAATTCATGAGTTTATGTTTAGTAGAATTGATTACTGCAACGGTGTTTTCCCAGGTTTGCCTAAAAAGTGGATCAGACAGCTGCAGCTGATCCAGAATGCTGCTGCCCGTGTCCTCACTAAGACTAAGAAAGTAAAGCACATAACCCCAGTTCTAAAGTCATTACACTGGCTCCCTGTATCTCAGAGAATAGACTTCAAAATCCTTCCGTTAGTCTATAAATCCCTGAATGGCTTAGCACCTAAATACATTACAGACTTATCAGTGTATCAACCCTCCAGACCACTAAGGTCTTCTGGCTCCAGCCTACTCAGCATACCTAGAACCAGAACTAAACACGGAGAAGCAGCATTTAGTTCCTATGCTCTACTTATCTTGGGGTATCTTGGGGTCTTGTTCACGAATGAGGGGAGGATGGAGCGGGAGATCGACAGGCGGATTGGTGCAGCATCTGCTGTGAAGCGGGCGCTGTACCGATCCGTTGTGGTGAAGAGAGAGCTGAGCCAAAAGGCGAAGCTCTCGATTTACCGGTCGATCTACGTTCATACCCTCATCTATGGTCACGAGCTTTGGGTCGTGACCGAAAGAACGTGATCCCGGATACAAGCGGCTGAAATTAGTTTTCTCCGTAGTGTGTCTGGGCTCTCCCTTAGAGATAGGGTGAGGAGCTCAGTCATCCAGGGAGGACTCAGAGTAGAGCCGCTGCTCCTCCACGTTGAGAGGAGCCAGTTGAGGTGGCTCGGGCATCTGGTCAGGATGTCTCCTGGACGCCTCCCTGGTGAGGTGTTCCGGGCACGTCCCACCGGGAGGAGGCCCAGGGGAAGACCCAGGACACGCTGGAGGGACTATGTCTCTCTGCTGGGAACGCCTTGGGATTCCTCCTGAGGAGCTGGCCCAAGTGGCTGGGGAGAGGGACGTCTGGGCCTCCCTACTGAAGCTGCTGCCCCCGCGACCCGACCCCGGATAAGCGGAAGAAGACGGACGGACGGACGGACGGACGGCTCTACTTATCTGGAACAAACTTCCAGAAAACTGTAAAAGTGCTGAAAGCCTGCGTTCTTTTAAATCAAGAATAAAAACACATTTGTCTAAAATTGCCTTTGACTGTTCTAGTTAAACTGTTCTACTGTTTTTAATGTTCTTCTTTGTTTCTACATCCATACTTGCTTTTATTTTATTTTCTATCTACATTTTATTCCTACTTGCTTTTATTTTGCTATATTTTAATCACGTAAAGCACTTTGCATTGTCTTTGTATTGAATTGTGCTATATAAATAAATTTGCCTTGCCTTGCCTAAGTGGATACGTGTGCAACCTACTGCTCCCTTTAAAGGGGGTGGGTTAAAATCCAGAGAATTTTTTCACCCAGAGGTACAATATTTCTTATAATGATATTTTCTGTCCACTGTATATTTAAGCATCATCACAGGTTGGAATTGTAAATATGAAAAGATGAGAAATTTAGAAATTACAAATTTGGTTGCGCTCATTTTAATAGCATTGAAGCTCAACTTTGAAGCAAAAGGAGGCGTTTGTGTCAAAGACTCTTATTTTGAAATTTCAGTTGAACCGGAAGTGCTGTGTACGTAGGTTTATCGTGACCGCACCGATCAGTAAGTGAAGAACCAAGGTGTTTGCCAGAGCTTATTGGGAACAATCAGGGAGTTATTACTGTTGTGACATTAAAGATTAAAAATAAAGAGGAATAAAATAAAGGTAACCGCACAGGCAAACGGCAGCAGGAACCCACCCAACTGTAAAAGCAGTGCATGACGACGTCAGGTGACAACACGGCCCGATAACGGGGAGGACAGGTTGTAACGACAGGTTGTAACAGCAGAAGAGATGACAGGAATAACAGCAGAGGAGATGACAGGAATAATAGCACAGGGAGATGATGGTGAAGACGACAGAGGAGACGACAGGTTGTAACAGCAGAGGAGACGACAGGTAAAAACAGCAGAGGAGATGACAGGAATAACAGCACAGGGAGATGACGGGGAAACGACAGGTTGTAACAACAGTGAAGACGACAGGTTGCAACAGCAGAGGAGACGACAGGTAAAAACAGCAGAGGAGACAACAGGTATAACAGCACAGGGAGATGACGGGGAAAACGACGGCAAACCGAGATCACGTGATTACAGGTTCAACAACAAGGTCAAACAACATAAAGTGAAGAAATGCCATGCACTTGATCCCTCATGTAGACACAATACATAAGCTCACAGCACATAGACACGACATAAGCAGCTTCCATTACATAAACACAATACATACACACCTTACATAGACACATACATGGACACATGAACACGTCAGAAGACGCATAAACATAATTTTGGCACTAATGGAACCCCATACCGATCAGCACCCGTCGCTCACTGAGCCCGGGCCGTGGTACACCATCACACCAGAGTTACAAAATGGTTTAAAAAACTTGGTTTACTATTATTTTGTTTACAGTTCAGCTTGGATTTTATTTACTGTGCAGCATAGCTTTGCTGTGCACGCTGAATCCAGATGCTGTGCGCGAATGCACACGTGCGCAGTTTAGAAGGAACATAAACAGTTTGGTGCGTCAGTCAGTTCGAAACAGTTCCTGTATCGGTCACGTAGCGCATACGCGCATCGACACAGGTTTTGCTCTACGAGCTCGACTCATGTGCCGACGCATCGGTGTTGCCGGACCTATGTTCTTGTCCGTTTCGCTGTTTAACTCAAAATAATGTGCGTACCTCCAAGAATCAAACGCTGTCTTCTCGGCCATCTTGCCGGGGTACAAACACAAGTAGCTTACACACACACACACACACACACACACACACACACACACACACACACACACACACACACACACACAGAGAGGCAAGGAGCAGGGTACAGACGCAAGCAGCCGCATCTGACTAAATGCAGAAAAGCAGGGACTTCACTTTCCTTATCGAGGGAAATTCTTAAAGTAACGGAGTAACGAGTGCTTATTTTGGAAAATAACGGAATTACTGATAACTGAATTTGCAAAACTAACGCGTTAGATTACTTGTTACTGAAAAAAACTAATAAGAGTACTCTAACGCGTTAATGTGTTACCCCCAACACTGGCGCAAACCAAGACTTGGTTCTAATGGAGCAATGACCCAGAGTCAGTTCTAATCGGAGGGTGGGCAAGAATGGGTTCTAATGGACCACAGAATCAGAATTGTTTCTAATGGAGAGCTTACTCAGAGTCAGTTCTAATGGGAGATTGACCCAGAGTGGGTTCTAATAGAGTGCTGACCCAGAGTGGGTTCTAATGGAGTGCTGACCAAGACTGGGTTCTAATGGAGTGACAAACCAGACTTCTTTCTAACGGAGAGCATGGCCAGGGTCGGCTCTAATGGGAGGCTGACCATGAGTTGGTTCTAATGGAGCGCTGAAAAATACTTGGTTCTAATGGAGTGCTGACCCACAGTGGGTTCTAAGAAAAAGCTGACCCAGAATTGGTTATAATGGAGCCCTGACCCAGACGGTGTTCTAATGAAGCGATGACCTAGACTTGAATCTTATGGGAGGCTGACCAAGAGTTGGTTATAATTGAGTGCTGACCTAGACTTGGTTGTAATGGAGCGCTAACCAAGACTTGGTTCTAATGGAGCAATGGCCCAGAGTTGGTTCTAATGGAAGGCTGACCCAGAGTGGGTTCTAATGGAGCGCTGACCCATGCTGGGTTCTAATGGTAGGCTGACTAAGAATGGGTTTTAATGGAGCACGGACCCAGACCGGGTTCTACTGGAGTAATGACCCAGAGTCAGTTCTAATGGGAGGGTGGGAAAGAATGGGTTCTAATGGACAGCACAATCAGAATTGTTTCTAATGGAGAGCTTACCCAGAGTAGGTTCTAATGGGAGGCTGTCCCTGAATGGGTTCTAATGGAGTACTGAAACGGACTGGGTTCTAATGGTGCCCTGACCTAGAGTGGGTTCTAACACGAGACCTGTCTAGAATAGGTTCTAATGACCGCTGACACAGAGTCAGTTCTAATGGAGCACTGACCAAGAGTGGGTTCTGGTAGAGCACTGACCCAGAGTGGGTTCTAATGGGAGGCTGACTCAGAGTGGGTTCTAATGGGAGGCTGACCCCGATTCGGTTCTAATGGAGCACTGACCGAGACTGGGTTCTAATGGAGCCCTGAACGAGACTGGGTTCTAATGGAGCCATGACCCAGAGTCAGTTCTATTAGAGCGCTGAACCACAGTCGGTTAAATGGGAGATTGATCCAGATTAGGTTATAATAGAGCGCTGACCCCGAGTGGGTTCTAATGGAGCACTGACCAACACTGGGTTCTAATGGAGTGACGAACCAGACTTGTTTCTAATGGAGAGCTTACCCAGGCTCGGCTCTAATGGGAGGCTAACCATGAGTGGGTTCTAATGGAGTGCTGACCCACAGTGGGTTCTAATGAAAAGCTGACCCAGATTCGGTTTTAAAGGAGCGCTGACCCAGACTGGGTTCTAATGGACAGCAGACCCAGACTTGAAACTTATGAGAGGCTGACCAAGAGTTGGCTTTAGGGAGTGCTGACCTAGACTTGGTTGTAATCGAGCGCTGACCAAGACTGGGATCTAATGGAGCAATGACCCAGAGTGGGTTCTAATGGAGTGCTGACGAAGACTGGGTTCTAACTGAGTGACAAACCAGACTTGTTTCTAATAGAGAGCTTACCCAGGGTCGGCTCTAGTTGGAGGCTTACCATCAGTGGGTTCTAATGGATCGCCGAAAAAGACTTGGTTCTAATAGAGCGCTGAACTACAGTGGGTTCTAATGAAATGCTTACCCAGTTTCGGTTTTAATGGAGCGCTGACCTAGACTGGGTTCAAATGGAGCACAGATCCAGAGTGGGTTCTAATGGGAGGCTGATCCCGATTCAGTTCTGATGGAGCACTGAACGAGAATCTGTTGTGATAGAGAGCTGAACCACAGTCGATTCAAATGGGACATGGACCCAGAGTGGTTTATAATAGAGCGCAGACCCAGGGTGGGTTTTAATGGGAGACTTACCCACACTGTGTGCTAATGGAGCACTGACCAAGACTGGGTTCTAATGGAGTGACGAACCAGACATTTTTCTAATGGAGAGCCTATCCAGGGTCGGCTCTAATGGGAGGTTGCCCATGAGTTGGTTCAAATGAAGCACTGTAAAAGACTTGAATCTTATGGGAGGCTGACCAAGACTGGGTAGTAATGAAGCAATAACCCAGAGTTGGTTCTAAAGGGAGGATCACCCAGAGTTGGTTCTAATGGGAGATTTCTGCCTTTATGATGTGCGAGAAGTGAATTATAACGAGTACATTTTTGACAGCCCACTTGCATTAGAGAGAAATGACTGATTTAGGTCCCAGAAGGACTAAATAAGGTCCCCCGACAAGGATTAAGCAGTGTTTCCACACACCCTAGTTGTTGGACAACTCACTTCTGTTTTAGCACACAAAATGTCTGAATCATGTTGAATTTGACTTTCACTGTGTTTTAGCAGTGTGCTGCTGTTTCTAATGACCGGGCTCATATAATGTTCCTTTGCAGCATATTTGGCATCCAATTTCTGCCTTTCTGAGGTGTGAGAATTGAATTATAACCATTACATTCTTTGAGTGGCCTTTTGCATTAGAGCAGCAAAAATGACTTATTTAGGTGTCAGAAGGACCAAATTACGTCTCCCCACAAGGTGTAAGCAGTGTTTCCACACACCTTAGCTGTTGGACAGCTCCCATCTGTTTTAGCGCCCAAATCGTCTGAATCATGTTAAATATAAATTTCACTGAGTTTAAACAGTGTTCTGCTGTTACTAATGACCGCGCACATACAATGTTCATTTGCAGCATATTTGGCATCAAATTTCTGCCTTTCTGAGGTGTGAGAGCTGAATTATAACCTTACATTCTTTGAGAACCCACTTGCATTAGAGCAGCCAAAATGACTTATTTAGGTGTCAGAAGGACCAAATTAGGTCTCCCCACAAGGTTTAAGCATTGTTTCCCCACAACTTAGATTATTGACTGCTCTCTTCTGTTTTAACGCCCAAATCGTCTGAATCATGTTAAATATGAATTTCACTGAGTTTAAACAGTGTTCTGCTGTTACAAATGACCGGGCTCATAGAATGTTCATTTGCAGCATATTTGGCTTCAAATATCTGCTTTTCTGAGGTGTGAGAAGTGTATTGTAACCATTATATCCTTTGAGTGCCCTATGGCATTAGAGCAGCCAAAATGACTTATTTAGGTGTCAGAAGGACCAAATAAGGTCTCCCCACAAGGTTTAAGCATTGTTTAAACTAACCTTAGTTTATTAACTGCTCTCCTCTGTTTTAGCGCCCATATCGTCTGTGTTAGAAAATGTAATCATTTTATTTTTATGAAGCTACAGGCATTTGGTTTGTTTTAAGAGTTTGCTTTCAGGAAGGTTCTGTTGTTTTTAATCTTAGATAAGGGAGAGCAAATGGTTTTCCCAGATAAGGGATGTCTCCCTTATCCAACTTTCATGAAGCTGGTGATTTAATTATCACCTCTATCCAACTTTGCATAAAGCTGGTGATTTGATTATCACCCGCAATGAACCTTGCTCCCTTCTTTGTTTTCCAACCCCCATGTTGTAAACTCAAGACTGTGATTAAATCCTCCTGACCCCATGTGATGTGTGACAATAAAGACAAGGGGACAAAGGCAGTCCGGGGCAGTCAAACTCAAGCTTGTAAGAGAACAGGTCTCAATGCTCCTGGTTCGTCTGTCCTCTTCCTTGTGAAGAGTAAAAAACTTGCGTTTGTGTTTGGCTTTCTTTCCAGAATAAAGAGGTTATTAAACTTAACTCTATCAGTCTGAATCATGTTAAATTGGAATTTCACTGAGTTTAAACAGTGTGCTGCTGTTACTAATAACCGGGCTCATAGAAGGTTCATTTGCAGCATATTTGGATTCAAATTTCTGCCTTTCTGAGGTGTGAGAAGTGAATTATAACCATTACATTCTTTGAGTGCCCTATTGCACTAGAGCAGCCAAAATGACTTATTTAGGTGTCAGAAGGACCAAATTAGGTCTCCCACAAGGTTTAAGCATTGTTTCCACACACCTTAGTTTTTTGACTGCTCTCATCTGTTTTAGCGTACAAATCTTCTGAATCATGTTAATCTAGAATTTTACTGAGTTTAAACAATGTGCTGCTGTTACTAATGACTGGGCTCATAGAATGTTCATTTGCAGCATATTTGGCTTCAAATTTTTGCCCTTCTGGGGTGTGAGAAGTGAATTATAACCATTACTTTTTTGAGTGCCCTATTGCATTAGAGCAGCCAAAATGACTTATTTAGGTGTCAGAAGGACCAAATTAGGTCTACCTTCAAGGATTAAGCAGTGATTCCACATACCCTAGCTGTTGGACAGCTCACTTTTTTTGGCGCACAAATCGTCTGAATCATGTTAAATTTGAATTTCAGTTAGTTTAAACAGTGTGCTGCTGTTACTAATAACCAGGCTCATAGAATGTTCATTTGCAGCATTTTTGGCTTAAAATTTCTTCCATTCTGAGGTGTGAGAAGTGAATTATAACCATTACATTCTTTGAGTGCCCTATTGCATTGGAGCAGCCAAAATGACTTATGTAGGTGTCAGAAGGACCAAATTAGTTCTCCCCACAAGGTTTAAGCATTATTTCCACACACCTTAGTTTTTTGACTGTTCTCATCTGTTTTAGCCCACAAATCTTCTGAATCATGTTAAATTTGAATTTCACTGAGTTTAAACAGTGTGCTGCTGTTACTAATGACCGGGCTCATAGAATGTTCCTTTTGCAGCATATTTGGATTCAAGTTTCTGCCTTTCTGAGGTGTGAGAAGTGAATTATAACCATTACATTTTTGAGTGCCCCATTGCATTAGAGCAGTCAAAATGACTTATTCAGGTGTCAGAAGGACCAAATTAGGTCTTTCTTCAAGGTTTTAGCAGTGATTCCACACACCATAGCTGTTGAACAGTTCACTTTTTTTTGGCGCACAAATCGTCTGAATCATGTTAAATTAGAATTTCAGTTAGTTTAAACAGTGTGCTGCTGTTACTAATAACCAGGCTCATAGAATGTTCATTTGCAGCATTTTTGGCTTCAAATTTCTTCCTTTCTGAGGTGTGAGAAGTGAATTATAACCATTACATTCTTTGAGTGCCCTATTGCATTGGAGCAGCCAAAATGACTTATTTAGGTGTCAGAATATGGAAGAAAAACAGTCCCATTGGAATCCACCTTTTTTTTACACTGAATTTTAAGCACTGAATTTTTTTAGACATTGAATTCCTTACACTGAATTTTAATTTGGTAAAAATTCACCTGCAAAAAATTCACCTGCGAAAATTCAGCTGCAAAAATTCGGCTGCAGAAATTCAACTGCAAATATGACTTTCGGTGAACTCAAGCCAAAGCAATCTACTCGATAGAGTCGAGCAGCTTCTAGCCAATGAAATTAGCTCATTTGGTCACCTGACACTACGGTTGGGCATAGCTTTGTTCCCGGCTGAATACAGCTGAATGAGGAGTTTTTCTACTTAAATAGATATGATTACAAAACGTCAGGTAACTAATAGACAACCATTTGAGTTTTCCATGTAATCGGACAGGGTGAAACAACTGAGCTGATCACAGCTAGAAGAAGCGGCCGGCGGCCGACTGCTTCTTCCGGATCAAACCATGAGCCTTGGCAGACAGGGGTGCTGCACTGGTTGTGATTGGCTCAGTTATTTCATCCAGTCTGATTAGATGAAAAACTTTAATGGAGATCTATTAGTAGCTATCTTATGTTTTGTAATAATATCTATTAAAAAAGAAAAAGTCCTCATTTCACCTTATTTTCAACGGAAAAACGGAGACAGTGAGTTGACGGTTTTCTGTGCGAGACTTCCGGCGGGTCACTTCCTGTCTTTGACGAGCTTGCTGAAAAGAGACTCGTGCAGCTACGTTGTCTCAAATTACTCGTAAATATGACTTCGAAGAAGACTGGGATCGTTTGTACGGTTAGAGGTTGTCATAATAACTGGTGTAAAAGAAAGGTTTACGTGGAGTGTTTTGATCATCAACCGTGAACGAGAGCTGCAGATGTGAGGCGCCCTACTTCCTTCAGCCGAAGAACGAGAAATCCCTCCGCCTGTGGTTAAAAGACCGTATTCTTTTCATTTTGTAGACAAAAGACCGACAGAAGACCAACGATGCCAGAAAAGTGGCTGGGCTACGAAGTTGCATTAAAAACTCCAAGGTGATAAAGAGGAGAGCAGAAAGGTAAGCTAATGTTGGCTGATGTTTACAACTTTGACTCTTAACTCCTTAGTTTGTATCCATATTGATGAAACATATACTCTCACGTGAAGACAGCCATCTTTTAGCTTTGTTCGCTCTGTAAATTATTATCTGGATATTTTTACAACCCTGCAAATAGATATGGAATTCCGTTTATAAAGTTAGATAATGAAAGATTTACAGCAAAAGATATTTAGCCTGTCATAAGAGATAAAAGGCAGGGCTCATTTTTCATTTTTGTTATTCATAAATCTTTAAATTAGTCACAGTTCCAAATGAAATATTTAAATAACAAGCTTAATATTTAGCTCCAAAGTAAACGTTTAGTTTATAAACTAAACGTTTACTTTGGAGTTAAATATGTAGTTTGAAAACTAAATGCTTGGTTTGCATTGTAATACTTAGTTTACAAACTAAACATTTAGCTTTGTAATTAAATATTGAATTTGGTACTGTGACATTTACACATGTTTAACATGGTGGAAATCTGACTTTAAAAATGAAAACCCGTTTTTTTCCTATTATGACAGTAAAGAACCCAAAATATTGCTGTTATATCTTGACTGTGTAAGCTTACAAATGGTATCCCAGATACTAACTCGGGGTGTTTATAAAAACTGATAGGAATGTGTGATATGAATATTTGAATGAGTAATGATACAGGTGTTGTTCTATTAGCTTGGTGTTAACATAGTTTTAAGTAGTATTGACATGTTTAATGCTGTCTGCTAAACTGATTGTGGTCTTGTGTTTGACAGATGACAGCCACTGTGATGCAGAGGCAGACCGGACCGCTCCATAATCAGTCACCTATGAATAAAAATGCTGTTACTACAGGCACTGATGATCACACCTACGAGAAAAGAAGTAGAAGGATGTATGTGGCTGGCTTCCAGGAGTATCTTGGTTCTGGCGATGAAGTAACGGCAGACAGAGGCTTTACCATCAGAGATCTGCTGTTTGAGAGGAGATTTAACCTTGTTCTACCAGCATTCACTCATAAAAGGAGGACGGTTGTCTGATGAGGATGTAACTGCCACAAGGATTGCAGATGTCCACATACATGTGGAAAGAGTTATCAGGAGGCTTAAAGTTTTCACAATAATCTCCCAGACTGTAACCATCAGCTTCAATATAAAATGGACAAAATCTTTCGAATCTGTGCAGCTCCTGTGAACACGCAGGGGGAATCATCCACAAGGATTTTGATTGAGCGGAGTAGTTTACATGTCAAAAAGATCCTGATTAGTTATATTCTACTGTAAATCAGTGGAATTAAAATACACGAGAATGTGTTTTGGATCTGTGCTTTTAAATATTTCTTTGTTTAGCACCTTCAGGTTTTACATTTTGGAATACATTTTTCATTTTTAATAACTTAAGTATTGTATATCCTTATTTTCAGACTATTCAGATGTTTACATATACAAAAATTGTGTTCAACTAAAATGTGTACAGTTAAATTTCACTATCAATTTGACTTGGTAATTTAATTTGCATTTATTAATACTTTGATCAAGTGGATGTTGTCCTAAGCACATGTAACAACCTAAAGGGTATCTTACGTACATAAACTGGCAAGATACAATATTTCATTTATTAAATGTATTAATTTATGCCATTTCTTTACATTAAATGTAATTAAATTTCACTTTAAAAATGGTAAAACGTTAAGTTTAAACATTTCACTTATTTCATTTCACTTATAGCATATTTGTAGATTCGTTGTTGTTTTTTGTTTGTTGTTTAATTCTTTGTGGTGCAGGAAACATCCATCATTCAGCCTTTTGGGGATGGCGCTCATCTGTTCAGGACAATCCAGTCAGACCATGGCAAACTGCACCTTTTAACAAAATTAAAGTAATTATTTATAGTACAGTCCTTGTGTCATGAATCGGAGGCAAGGGACCCAGAATTCAGCCAGGCCAGCAGAGGTTCGGTAAAATAATATTTATTAACAAAATCCAAAAACCAAAAAGGGCAGAGAAACAAACAGTCCAGTTGGGCAGGAACAGACAGAAACAGGGTGGCTCAGATCTCTGGGGAACAAGTGGTCAAAAATCCAAAAGCAAACCAATAAACAAACTTGCAGGAGGAGACTCACCTATACTCAAACAGACGACCTGGCACTGATGTCTGGTCTCAACAGTTTATATGGAGGTGGAAGCAGGTGAAACCGGTGAGAAGTGATTGCAGCAGGGGTGGAGTTAGGCAGGTGTGCAGAATAAGTAATTAGACCAGACATCAGTGCTGAGGCTCAAAACAAGAACAGATCAGACAAATATAAATAGCTGACAAGACAAGTGGACAGAAACAAACTACACACACACACGATCTAATAAAGAACAAAACAACCCTGAAGTACAAACCTAAAACAGAAAATAAAGCTAAGACTAAAACTGATGACAAAACAGGATAAACTAACAGTAAACAAGAACCTAGACAAGACAAAACTCAAAGCAACCAGAGAACCTAAGGAAGGAGGGCAAAATACCTTAAACATAAACCAGAACGTGACAGAGCCCCTCCCTTAGGGCGGATTCCAGACGCCCTAAAACAAGACAGACTAGACCGGGTGGGTGGAGGGAGGTACTGGACGGAGGGCCAGAGTCAAAACAAAAACAACCCAAACCGGGCGAAAGTCGAAAAACAAAAAACAAAGAGTCTGATGGGCGTCCCGGACGACGGCCCCGGCGTGTCTGGTTCTCCGGCGGGCGTCCCGGACGACGGCCCCGGCGTGTCTGGTTCTCCGGCGGGCGTCCCGGACGACGGCCCCGGCGTGTCTGGTTCTCCGGCGGGCGTCCCGGACGACGGCCCCGGCGTGTCTGGTTCTCCGGCGGGCGTCCCGGACGACGGCCCCGGCGTGTCTGGTTCTCCGGCGGGCGTCCCGGACGACGGCCCCGGCGTGTCTGGTTCTCCGGCGGGGCGTCCCGGACGACGGCCCCGGCGTGTCTGGTTCTCCGGCGGGCGTCCCGGACGACGGCCCGGCCCCGGCGTGTCTGGTTCTCCGGCGGGCGTCCCGGACGACGGCCCCGGCGTGTCTGGTTCTCCGGCGGGCGTCCCGGACGACGGCCCCGGCGTGTCTGGTTCTCCGGCGGGCGTCCCGGACGACGGCCCCGGCGTGTCTGGTTCCCCAGCGGGCGTCCCGGACGACGGCCCCGGCGTGTCTGGTTCTCCGGCGGGCGTCCCGGACGGTGGAACGAGACCCTCAGAGGCCAACGCCTGGAGAGAGAGAGAACAAAAACTGGTGCCGGACTAAAGGCTACCGGAGGTGCCGAACTACAGGCTGATGGGGGAGCCTGGCTACAGGCTGCTACACACAGAGCCTGGCTACAGGCTGCTACTGACAGAGCCTGACTACAGACGACTAAAGGGGGCGCCTGACTACAGGTGACTAAAGGGGGAGCCTGACTACAGGCGAGTGGAAAGGGAGCCTGGCTAATAGCTACGGGTGGCGGCGCCTGGCTAATAGCTACGGGTGGCAGGGCCTGGCTAATAGCTACGGGTGGCAGGGCCTGGCTAATAGCTACGGGTGGCAGGGCCTGGCTAATAGCTACGGGTGGCAGGGCCTGGCTAATAGCTACGGGGGGCAGGGCCTGGCTAATAGCTACGGGGGGCAGGGCCTGGCTACAGGCTTCGGGCAGGGCCTGGCTACAGGCTTCGGGCAGGGCCTGGCTACAGGCTTCGGGCAGGGCCTGGCTACAGGCTTCGGGCTGCAGTGCTTTGAAGCTACGGGGAGCTGGCACTGGAGACAGTGCGCTAAAGCTACGGGGAGCTGGCACTGGAGTCAGTGCGCTAAAGCTACGGGGAGCTGGCACTGGAGACAGTGCGCTAAAGCTACGGGGAGCTGGCACTGGAGACAGTGCGCTAAAGCTACGGGGAGCTGGCACTGGAGACAGTGCGCTAAAGCTACGGGGAGCTGGCACTGGAGACAGTGCGCTAAAGCTACGGGGAGCTGGCACTGGAGACAGTGCGCTAAAGCTACGGGGAGCTGGCACTGGAGACTGAGTCTTAAAGCTGCGGGGAACAGGCACCGGATGCTCTGCTTTAAAGCTGCGGGGAGCCAGCACCGGATGCTCTGCTTTAAAGCTGCGGGGAGCCGGCACTGGAGGCTGTGCTTTAAAGCTGCGGGGAGCCGGTACTGGAGCCGAAATCGAGGGCGGGTCCTCCAGGACCTCTTCTTGGGGCTTGGGCGGAAGCGGTTCCTCCTGGACCCCTTCGTCGCCCGCTGGCGGCGGACCCTCCTGGGTCTCCTCGGCGCCCGCTGGCGGCGGACCCTCCTGGGTCTCCTCGGCGCCCGCTGGCGGCGGACCCTCCTGGGTCTCCTCGGCGCCCGCTGGCGGCGGACCCTCCTGGGCCTCCACGTCGCCCGCTGGCGGTAACCCCTCTGTGACAGGAGCCGAGGCGTCAGCCAGACCAACCGCTCGCCGGCGTTTGCGGCGGCGGGACGGCTGCGGCAGAGCGCTCCTCCCTTGGAGGTGGCGTCTTGGACCAACACCAGGGGGACAAAACGCCAGCCTGGAACCCTCAAAAGAGACCCTCTGCACATTAACTCTGCAGGGGAAAAAGCTCCAGGGCCGCAGCAGGCTCATCATAGAAGAAAAAAAAAGTCAGGGAAAAAACAACAAAAAAGTGAACGTGCTGGTCTGGCGATGGGTCCTGTGTTGGCCAGGTCGTTCTGTCATGAATCGGAGGCAAGGGACCCAGAATTCAGCCAGGCCAGCAGAGGTTCGGTAAAATAATATTTATTAACAAAATCCAAAAACCAAAAAGGGCAGAGAAACAAACAGTCCAGTTGGGCAGGAACAGACAGAAACAGGGTGGCTCAGATCTCTGGGGAACAAGTGGTCAAAAATCCAAAAGCAAACCAATAAACAAACTTGCAGGAGGAGACTCACCTATACTCAAACAGACGACCTGGCACTGATGTCTGGTCTCAACAGTTTATATGGAGGTGGAAACAGGTGAAACCGGTGAGAAGTAATTGCAGCAGGGGTGGAGTTAGGCAGGTGTGCAGAATAAGTAATTAGACCAGACATCAGTGCTGAGGCTCAAAACAAGAACAGATCAGACAAATATAAATAGCTGACAAGACAAGTAGACAGAAACAAACTACACACACACGATCTAATAAAGAACAAAACAACCCTGAAGTACAAACCTAAAACAGAAAATAAAGCTAAGACTAAAACTGATGACAAAACAGGATAAACTAACAGTAAACAAGAACCTAGACAAGACAAAACTCAAAGCAACCAGAGAACCTAAGGAAGGAGGGCAAAATACCTTAAACATAAACCAGAACGTGACACCTTGGTGTCATATTTATATAAAAATATGAAATTAACAAATATCAGGAAGGTAAGTAGAAAATATGTATATATATATATATATATATATATATATATATATATATATATATTATATATATATATATATATATATATATATATATATATATATATATATATATATATATATATATATATATATATAGCACCCCTGGGTCTTTCTGCATGGAGTTTGCATGTTCTCCCTGTGCATGTGTGGGTTCTCTCCGGGTACTCCGGCTTCCTCCCACAGACCCCAAAAACATGACTGTTAGGTTAATTGGCTTCTCCAAATTGTCCTTAGGTGTGAGTGTGTGCGTGAATGGTTGTTTGTCCTGTTTGTCTCTGTGTTGCCCTGCGACAGACTGGCGACCTGTCCAGGGTGTACCCCGCCTCTCGCCCAGTGAATGCTGGAGATAGGCACCAGCACCCCCCGCGACCCCATCAGGAATAAAGCGGTTCGGAAATGGATGGATGGATATATATATATATATATATATATATATATATATATATATATATATATATATATATATATATATAGTGATAACTATAAACTATCCATATTTTTCTACTTACTTTCCTAATATACATCCAAATTGCCTTTAAAGATTAGACTGTTATGGATTAGAAAGGTGTGTTTACCTTTACAGACAGGAAGAGGTGGTGTGCCGACAGAATATTACCCAAATTTGAATGACCTTAAACAGCATCAATGAACCAGAAATCAGGCTTTCACTTATCTGAAAAAGATGCACAATCTGTTGATTAGAAAATAAAAACGTTACACATACACCAAATTTTATTTCACAAATGCTTTAAAGCCAATGTTTTCATTAGCGCTTTAACCCTAATACCCTAACATATAAACTAGAAATAAAGTTACAGCTTCATTCTAAAGCTAACTTACATTTTAACGTGACAAGCTTGCATCAAGAGCTTTAAAACCACACATCAGATTGGTACAATCTCAAACTTCAAGCCAGCCGTTTGAACATTTTAATATCCAATTATAACATCAGTTCAACCCCGAACATTTAGCACTGCTATCTTTGTAACATTAACTCACCGACAATCTAATCACAACGAGGCAACAGCTGATTTGACTCGGACCATTCATTAACCAACCTGCAGATCTGAAGGACTTCCCCTGGAGCCGCAGCACCAGAGCACTCCGGTAGCTCCGGGTGATGTAGTCAGGATCCAGCAGAGTGAACGTCGGACTTGCTTTGGCTTGAATGGGCATCAGCCTCCATGAATACCAGTTTATCCATGTTGCTGTTTATGAACTCTGTGCCAACTTTTCCACTGCGGAGGTTCGGCTCGGTACATTGGCATTGCAGAGCCGTCCGGACCAAGTGACGAGACAAAATGGTTAAACATTTCCTCGTTCGTTATATGAGGCCACTTCTTCATGTCTTCCTATCAGTCATGAATAGTTTGAGGCTGTGGCACTGACCTGTCACTTCGATTGCTCTGCAATTTTTGACAATGTTGCGACAGTTAATAATTTCAATCAAGCTAATGTTATTTTACCTAGGGAAGCGCTGAAACGGATGTTTCCTGGCCGTAGTGTCACGTGACCAAACGAGCTAATTTCATTGGCTAGAAGCTGCTCGACTCTATCGAGTGTAGATTGCTTTGGCTTGAGTTCACCGAAAGTCATATTTGCAGTTGAATTTCTGCAGCCGAAATTTTTGCAGCTGAATTTTCGCAGGTGAATTTTTTGCAGGTGAATTTTTTGCAGGTGAATTTTTACCAAATTAAAATTCAGTGTAAGGAATTCAATGTCTAAAAAAATTCAGTGCTTAAAATTCAGAGTTAAAAAAAAGGTGGATTCCAATGGGACTGTTTTTCTTCCATATCAGAAGGACCAAATTAGTTCTCCCCACAAGGTTTAAGCATTGTTTCCACACACACTAGTTTTTTGACTGTTCTCAGCTGTTTTAGCGCACAAATCTTCTGAATCATGTTAAATTTGCATTTCACTGAGTTTAAACAGTGTGCTGCTGTTACTAATACCGGGCTGATAGAATGTTCATTTGCAGCATATTTGGATTCAAATTTCTTCCTTTCTGAGGTGTGAGAAGTGAATTATAACCATTACATTCTTTGAGTGCCCTATTGGATTAGAGCAGCCAAAATGACTTATTTAGGTGTCAGAAGGACCAAATAAGGTCTCCCTTGAAGGTTTTAGCAGTGATTCCACACACCGTAGCTGTTGGACAGCTCCCTTTTGTTTTAGCGCACAAATCATCTGAATTAAATTTGAATTTTACTTAGTTTAAACAGTGTGCTGCTGTTACTAATGATCGGTCTGATAGAATGTTCATTTGCAGCATATTTGGATTCAAATTTCTGCCTTTCTGAGGTGTGAGAAGTGAATTATAACCATTACATTCTTTGAGTGCCCTATTGCATTAGAGCAGCCAAAAAGACTTATTTAGGTGTCAGAAGGACCAAATTAGGTCTCCCCACAAGGTTTAAGCATAGTTTCCACACACCTTAGTTTTTTGACTGCTTCCATCTGTTTTAGCGTACAAATCGTCTGAATCATGCTAAATTTGTATTTCACTGAGTTTAAACACTGTGCTGCTGTTACTAATGACCGGGCTCATAGAAGGCTCATTTGCAGCATATTTGGATTCAAATTTTTGCCTTTCTGATGTGTGAGAAGTGAATTATAACCATTACATTTTTTGAGTGCCCCATTTCAATAGAGCAGCCACAATGACTTATTAAGGTGTCAGAAGGACCAAATTAGGTCTCCCAAAAAGGTTTAAGCATTGTTTCCACACACCTTAGTTTTTTGACTTCTCTCTTCATTTTTAGCGCACAAATCGTCTAAATTATGTTAATCTAGAATTTTACTGAGTTTAAACAATGTGCTGCTGTTACTAATGAGTGGACTCATAGAATGTTCATGTGCAGCATATTTGGCTTCAGATTTCTGCCTTTCTGAGGTGTGACAAGTGAATTATAACCATCACATTTTTTGACTGCCCTATTGCATTAGAGCAGCCAAAATGACTTGTTTAGGTGTCAGAAGGACCAAATTAAGTCTCCCACAAGGTTTAAGCATTATTTCCACACACCTTAGTTTTTTGACTGCTCTCTTCTTTTTTAGCGCACAAATCGTCTGAATCATGTTAAATTTGAATTTCACTTAGTTTAAACAGTGTGCTGCTGTTACTAATGACCGGACTCAGAATGTTCATTTGCAACATTTTTGGCTTCAAATTTCTTCCTTTCTGAGGTGTGAGAAGTGAATTATAACCATTACATTCTTTGAGTGCCCTATTGCATTAGAGCAGCCAAAATGACTTATTTAGGTGTCAGCAGGACCAAATTAGGTCTCGCCACAAGGTTTAAGCATTGTTTCCACACACCATAGTTTCCACACACCTTAGTTTTTTGACTGCTCTCTTCTGTTTCACCGCAAAAATTGTCTGAATCATGTTAAATTTGAATTTCACTGAGTTTAAACAGTAAACTATGGTCGCAACTAAAGAAGACAGACCACCACTGTATAAGCCTTTAAATGCTCCCAAGGATGTTTTAAATCTGTATGCAGACCTGGATGGACTGAGTAAATCAGATAATTTGTTATCAACAGACCAGTCCAAAGGCTTGTGTCCTATGGTGCAGGTCGCAAATCCTAATGTAGGAGCTCAGCAGCCTCAAACAATCCCAGTTTTCCATCTGTGCTTGTTAGAGGAAACCAGAAAGAATGTAGAAGGTGTAATTTCTCCACAGGAAGATCCAGAAATATGGACCCAAGGCATGGAGGGAATTTGTAACTCATATGGTTTAAATGGAAATGAGTTCGGACAAGCCTTACAGTTGTCAGTGGGAAAACATTGGGAAAAAGTAAGGGCAAATCATACAGGCAGAACCCCACAAGGTGGAATATTTGAACATCAAGCGCAAATGGGGATTGAACAAAGGCAGAAATGGACAGCTCTAGCATAAGCAGTACGAGCAGTTTTCCACAGAAGAGCAGATTATAAACATTTGGGGTCCATAAAACAAAAAATGAGGGAAGGTGTAGACGAGTTCAAAATACGTTTTGAAAAATAATATAGGTTTCACAGTGGCATCCGTCCTGCTGACGGGGATGACACACCATATCAGCAACAGCTAAAAAATATGTTAACGGGAGGTTTCCAGCCGCATATCTCCGCGTGGGTTAAAAAACACTCAGTTACACTGACAACGTGTAATGTAATGTCAAAAAGCATTAGAAATAAAGGACCCTTAAACAGGAAAAAAGGTTGTATGCTTCTATAGTAATGTCACAAACTTGCCCCATTAATCTGTTAGGACAGAATCTGATGAATAATATTTAAAAGGTATTTTAAATGCTTCTTGGTCTCCAGTACCAACTGATGTAGGATTATTGACAACTGTAGAACCAGTTAAATACTTCCTAAATCGCAATACAGGCCGCAGATAAAACAGTATCTGCTAAAACATGAAGAACAGGAGGGTATTAAAACCAAAAACATTAAAAACAAATGATGTCCTTTTTTAGGATTGTGTAATTACTGCAGAGCTTGGATTCCACATTATGTAGAGAAAACTCAGCTTCTCTTAAATCTTATTAATGACACACCAATAGCCATGGCCAGAGTGCCTGGATCTAGTAAAACTGTACATGAAATAAGTGTTGCAGTTTAAAGAAGTGTCCAATGCAAATTTACTGCCAGGAGAACCTTTGTCTCCACAGGATCCACAAACAGTGAGACCAGGAGACTCGGTGTGCTAAAGTCATCAGAAGGAAGGATTGGACATGCCAAGGTGGGAAGGACAATTCCAAGTGCTCCTGACCACGCCAACACCTGTGAAGATTGCTGAAAGACTATCCTGGATTCACCTCAGCCACTGTAAGTTACAGAGAGTGTTAAATTCCCAAGGTTGGAACAGTGGGGAAGTCGGACTACAAAGGGGTTTGGTTTTTTAGGGCAATTCGTCTCAACGTCAGTGAAGAAATCAACTGATCCCTGTTCTTTAGAGTCCTGGGTAAAATTAACATCTCTGCTAACCTAGCAAAAGTGGGGTTCCCATGGAGATGGGGCTTCCTTTGTGTTGTGGCTGTTGCGTGCATTATCTGTGTCAGTCCAGATCAACTGAGAGAGAGGGAAAAAGCGGTTCATCCACTCCACTGCCATGAAGATTTGGCTGGGAAATCTCCCAGACCATCACCCAGACAACTTGTGGCAGATGTATGTGACGATGTTGGCTGAAGAGAAGAACATGAGTAACTGCTACGTATGCTCAGTGATGCCTGAGGACAGCCCTTGTACCTGTGTTTGCACCTGGCTACATAAAAAAAAAAAAATCGCACAGCATACGCTCATTGATTGGATCACACTGTGATGTGAAGTAGGTTAAGTTAAGCTCCAATTGTAAATAAAATGATTAAAAGGAGGGATATGTTAAAGAAATGTGAATGTAATCATTTTATTTTTATCAAGCTACAGGCATTTGGTTTGCTTTAAGAGTTTGCTTTCAGGAAGGTTCTGTTGTTTTTAACCTTTGATAAAATGGTTTTCCCAGATAAGGAATGTCTCCTTTATCCAACTGCGCATGAAGCTAGTGATTTGATCATCAGCCACAATGAAACTTGCTCCCTTCTTTGTTTTCCCCCATGTTGTAAATTCAAGACTGTGATTAAATCCTCCTGACCCGATGTGATATGTGACAATAAAGACAAGGGGACAGAGGCAGCCCGGGGCAGTCGAACTCAAGCTTGTGAAAGAACAACTCTTATGCTCCTGGTTCTTCTGCCCTCTTTCTAATGGAAGAGTCAAAATTTGTGTTTGTGTTCGTTTTCTTTCCAGAATAAAGGGGTTATTAAACTTAACTCTATCAGATCGAGCCACCTTTTTCGACTCTTACGGATTCAATCCTGAATTTGAATTTTATCCATCACGCATAGTGCCATTTTTGAAAGAGAGATCCTCGAAAATATTGTATCATAATCGTCAACTTCAAGACAGTCTGTCTGCCGTGTGCGGTCACCACTGTGTTTATTATCTGTGTCATAAAGCCTGTGGGCTTTCGGTCCATGAAATATTGGCTACCTGTGACGATGATGTTTATAAAAATGATGTCATGGTATATGATTTTGTGAAACAATATCAGCAATGTATCAAAAACAGGGCCTCGTGCTTGTTTAATCATGGAACTTGTTCTTTACAAATGTTTGAAGATTGTTACAAGCTGTAACTTGTCTAAAAAAACAAAAAACACTGTACGCATGAATAATTTGAAACATTAAAGTATCTTTATTAGGCCCGAGCAGCGAACCGCTGCATTATCATTATTCAACGGCTGTATCGCTGCATCGACCGATCTGCACCAGATTTTTTGTGAGTCGTGGGGGAGAGCTGATGAATGCGTCCGTATGAATCGCCCGGTGGAAGTGGTGAAAAATGCGTGACAGCTTCTGCGGTGGCTGGCGCCTGGCATTGTGCGAACCCCCGCGGTGGCCAATAGGCCAGAGTGCCGCTTCGCTGCGAGAGCCGATCAACGCCGCTTGCGGCTTTAATTTGCCCCGAGCAGCAAAGCGCTGCGAAGGCCTATTGTAATTGTAGTGTTAATTAGGCCCGAGCAGCGAAGCGCTGCGAAGGCCTGTTGTATCTGTAGTGTTAATTATTATTATTTTGCCCCCTTAAAGAGGGGCCTTTTTTGGGGGTTTATCATTTTTAAAAACTCACCAAACTCTGCAGATGCATGGTGACTATTTAAAAATTTTGTATTTTAAGGTCGTCACAAAAATCTGAAGAAAAATGCTTCAACAGCGCCACCTAGAAATTTTCAAAGGATCCTTTGCTATTCACTTCATCGTAGAGACATGAAATTTGGTACAGTTGCAGAGCTCAACAAGACAGTCAGAATTTACAATTAATGTCATAGTGCAAGTATCACAGGAAGTTGGCCATTTTAGATTGAATGTGGTAATTTGACCTCATTTGTGATGTTTACAGCATTGGAATTTGATCGAACTCGTCCTAGAGATTTTGAGCGAGCAGCTTGAAACTCGGGCATGGCCAATTAAGGCATGGCCAATTAAAAGGTATCAAAACGGTGAGTTTTTGAGCATGCTGAAGGGGCGTTAGCAGGGGTCAAATTCACCTATTCGCCACTAAAAATAAAAGTGTTATATCTCCTACACAGAAACACACAGGGGCACCAAACATTCCTTGATTGATCATCATCGGATCTTCCACAATATCCAATGATCAAATGATGACATAATTTAGGCCACGCCCCCTGACAACAGGAAGTGTCATGTTTTGCTGTAAACGGTCGCTATGTTACCCCTCTGAGCTAATCAACATGTAACTGTGTCCAGAGACAGACGACATGTTGGTGTGTTGTGGATTCCAGCACCAAGTGGATTCGATGGAGCAGGGCGGCGTGGCGGCATGGCGAAGTCACCTCAAATGGCGCAGCCATACGTTTGGCTCTGAATTCCACAGTTTTGGGCTGAGCGCTTCAAACTCATATGGACAGGGTAGTCAAACTTTTTTACAGTAGCAGGCTACACACTATCAGGTAGGAGGGTACACACACACACACACATATATATATATATATATATATATATATATATATGCTTCAGGCTGAACAGTGGCTCTGTGACTACTGTAACGAACAAACAAATAGCAATAGTGTAGTCTGTGTTACCAAATTAGGCAGGTTTCCAACCAATTAGGCTTTTGAACACATTGAGCTGGAAAAAATAGCTTGTGGGCAGATTGCAAAATATTCAGGAAGCTTTTCATAACTTTTGTTGGGCTTTTAGAAAGAATTACTAACAAAGTATATGAAAATAGTCATTTATTTTTTAAATAAGTTGAATCTGTCGATCTGACATCAATGAATAATAGTTATAATGAATAATATTGATTATAACTATATTGATTATAATAAAAGAAGAAAAGAATAATGGTTAATCAAGTGTTTGGTCAATGTAAACGCCCAAGGAGGGGTTGAGTTCTACTTATCAACTTAAAAATATTTCATGACTGCGTGTAAGAGAAATGTTTAATTGAGCTATACTGAGAGAAATTAAGTTTATATTAAGTAAGATTTACAACTCATGTTGGGAAGCTATTTATAATTTATTTTTTCTGGGTGATATATCCTGATTGTTAAAGAGATCTTGTGTGTTATTTGGTTGTCTGATTGTACATTTTGTTTGGAGCCCATATGCACAGTTTTTTTTTTGTTTGCTTCAACGCAGTTGTGAGCTAATGGCATGTTCTTATGTGTTTAATAGTTCTGTGCTTTTAACATGAGAGAGTTTGAGATTTGGGCTTGTTTTTTTCTTTTAAGTTGGGCAGATTTTATGCTGGTTTGGGTTACTGGAAACTAACAGTGACATAGGGTAACCTGTAGCGCTGTGTCTTAACTCAGAAATCCAGCATAAGCTACACGCTGTAGCACTGTTGTCAGGTGAGCACTGACTGAAGTAACAATTCTGACTAGAACAGATTCTGTAATTACAGCAGCTATGAGAACAAGGAGCAGGACAAAGCAAGAGTTTCCTTCTACCTGCAAGGAACTCAAGTCTCTTCAGTTTGACTGCCCTGTTTGGATGCATCCTTATCCACCCCCCCCCCCCACAGGAATCCATAACAAACTTTGGTGGGCGTGACCTAATTGCTCTATAGCGCCCCCTAGAATATTTTAAATGATCAGCCCCAAGCCATGCTTAAAGCTATTTAATTCAATTCAATTAAATTTTATTTATATGGCACCAATCATGAAACATGTCATCTCAAGGCACTTTACAAAGTCAAAAGCAATCAGATTATACCCATTGGACAAGATTATACAGATTCCTATATAAGGGAACCATTTGATTGCATCAAAGTCTTCACAAGCAGCATTCCCTCCTGAAGAAGCGTAGAGCCACAGGAAAAATCGTCTGCATTGTCCATGGCTTTGAAGCAATCCCTCATACTGAGCAAGCATAAAGCGGCAGCGGAGAAAAAACTCCCCATTAACAGGAAGGAAAAACCTTCAGCAGAACTGGGCTCAGTATGAACGGTCATCTGCCTCGACCTACTGGGGGTTACAGAAGACAGAGCAGAGACACAACAAGACAGACAAAAAAGCACAGAAGCACACATTGATCCAGCAATCTGTTCTACATTAGATGGTAGTAGCGGGTGATCAGTCTTCTCTGGATGATGCCACATCTGAACACAACAGAACGCCAGACCAGGTGTACCTACTATGAAGAAAAAAGAGAGAGAACAAAAAGTTAAAAGCTGTAATGACAACAGTCATGCAAAACTGGAGAACAGTAAACTGGAGAACAATAGAACTCAGTAGAGTGAGAAATATAGAAAATACCATGATGTCCTGCAGTAGCCTAAGCCTATAGCAGCATAACTATAGAGGTAGCTCAGGATAACATAAGCCACTCTAACTATAAGCTTTCTCAAAAAGGAAAGTCCCAAGTGCCAGCTTCTAGTGGAGAAGTTCAAGTATCTTGGGGTCTTCTTCAGGAATGAAGGGAAGATGGAGCGGGAGATCGACAAGTGGATTGGTGCGCCGTCTGCTGTGAAGCTGGCGCTGTACCGGTCCGTTGTGGTGAAAAGAGAGCTGAGCCAAAAGGCGAAGCTCTCGATTTACCGGTCGATCTACCTTCGTACCCTCATCTATGGTCATGAGCTTTGGATTGTGACCGAAAGAACGAGATCCCGTATACAAGCGGCCGAAATTAGTTTTCTCCATAGTGTGTCTTAGCCCTCCCTTAAAGATAGGGTGAGGAGCTCAGTCATCCGGGGAGGACTCAGAGTAGAGCCGCTGTTCCTTCACGTCGAAAGCAGCCAGTTGAGGTGGCTCGGGCATCTGGTCAGAATGCCTGCTGGATGCCTCCCTGGTGAGGTGTTCTGGGCACGTCCCACCGGG
The DNA here is from genome assembly GCF_011125445.2 of Fundulus heteroclitus. NCBI lineage: Eukaryota > Metazoa > Chordata > Actinopteri > Cyprinodontiformes > Fundulidae > Fundulus > Fundulus heteroclitus. The sequence continues at coordinate 13,474 of NW_023397219.1, read as the reverse complement.
AGGAGGCCCAGGGGAAGACCCGGGACATGCTGGGGAGACTATGTTTCTCAGCTGGCCTGGGAACGCCTTGGGATTCCCCCGAAGGAGCTGGCCCAAGTGACTGAGGAGAGGGACGTCCGGGCCTCCCTACTGAAGCTGCTACCCCTGCGACCCGACCCATGATAAGCGCAAGACGATGGATAGATGGATGGAAAAAGGAAAGTTTTAAGATTAGTCTTAAAAGTAGACAGAGTGTCTGCCTCACGGACCAAAACTGGGAGTTGGTTCCACAGGAGAGGAGCCTGATAGCTAAAGGATCTAACTCCCATTCTAGTTTTAGAGACTTTAGGATACAGACCTGCAGTCTGAGAGTGAAGTGCTCTGTTAGGAATTACTAAAGTTGGTACACAACATACACATGTGGAATATTGCTAAAGTAACACTTTAGCAATATTCCAATTGCTAAAGTGTTACTTTTACATTATTACGGTAGACAAATTCATTATCATTATTCAACAGCTGTACCTCCTCGCTGCATCAAACGGTCTGCACCAGATTTTTTGTGAGTCGTGGGTAGTGCTGCCCAACACATTCGTGTGTATGGGCCAGTGGAAAGGCAGGGAAAATGTGTGACAGTGTCTGCGGTGGCTGGCGACCGGCGGTGCGTGAACCCCGCAGTGGCCAATAGGTCAGAGCGGCGCTTGGCTGCGAGGGCAGATAGATGCCGCTTGCGGCTTTAATTAGGCTCGAGCAGCTAAGCCCTGCGAAGGCCTACTGTAACTGCAGATTTTATTATTATTAGGCCCGAGCAGCGAAGCGCTGCGAAGGCCTATTGTAACTGCAGATTTTATTATTAGGCCCAAGCAGCTAAGTGCTGTGAAGGCCTACTGTAACTGCAGATTTTATTAATATTATTATTATTATTTATTCTTGGGACTTTTGAAACGGCTTTTTGGAGGCCTAAACATGCATGAAAACTCCCCAAAAGGCCTATTGTAACTGCAGATTTTATTATTAGGCCCGAGCAGCTAAGCGCTGCGAAGGCCTATTGTAACTGCAGATTTTATTATTAGGCCCGAGCAGCTAAGCGCTGCGAAGGCCTATTGTAACTGCAGATTTTATTATTAGGCCCGAGCAGCTAAGCGCTGCGAATGCCTATTGTAACTGCAGATCTGAGTTGTGAGCAATTCAAATTCATGCTCGGACAGACCCGGCTGCAGAAGCAAATTACAGGGGGGCATTACATTTTTCAGGGGGGCACACTTTAAAGGCCTATTGTAACTGCAGATTTTATTATTATTATTATTAGGCCCGAGCAGCTAAGCGCTGCGAAGGCCTATTGTAACTGCAGATTTTATTATTATTATTATTATTAGGCCCGAGCAGCTAAGCGCTGCGAAGGCCTATTGTAACTGCAGATTTTATTATTATTAGGCCCGAGCAGCTAAGCGCTGCGAAGGCCTACTGTAACTGCAGATTTTATTAATATTATTATTATTATTATTATTATTTATTCTTGGGAATTTTGAAACGGCTTTTTGGAGGCCTAAACATGCATGAAAACTCACCAAAAGGCCTATTTTAACTGCAGATTTTATTATTAGGCCCGAGCAGCTAAGCGCTGCGAAGGCCTATTGTAACTGCAGATTTTATTATTAGGCCCGAGCAGCTAAGCGCTGCGAAGGCCTATTGTAACTGCAGATTTTATTACTAGGCCCGAGCAGCTAAGCGCTGCGAATGCCTATTGTAACTGCAGACCTGAGTTGTGAGCAATTCAAATTCATGCTCGGACAGACCCGGCTGCAGAAGCAAATTACAAGGGGGCATTACATTTTTCAGGGGGGCACACTTTAAAGGCCTATTGTAACTGCAGATTTTATTATTATTATTATTAGGCCCGAGCAGCTAAGCGCTGCGAAGGCCTATTGTAACTGCAGATTTTATTATTATTATTAGGCCCGAGCAGCTAAGCGCTGCGAAGGCCTATTGTAACTGCAGATTTTATTATTATTATTATTATTAGGCCCGAGCAGCTAAGCGCTGCGAAGGCCTATTGTAACTGCAGATTTTATTATTATTAGGCCCGAGCAGCTAAGCGCTGCGAAGGCCTACTGTAACTGCAGATTTTATTAATATTATTATTATTATTATTTATTCTTGGGAATTTTGAAACGGCTTTTTGGAGGCCTAAACATGCATGAAAACTCACCAAAAGGCCTATTGTAACTGCAGATTTTATTATTAGGCCCGAGCAGCTAAGCGCTGCGAAGGCCTATTGTAACTGCAGATTTTATTATTAGGCCCGAGCAGCTAAGCGCTGCGAAGGCCTATTGTAACTGCAGATTTTATTATTAGGCCCGAGCAGCTAAGCGCTGCGAATGCCTATTGTAACTGCAGATCTGAGTTGTGAGCAATTCAAATTCATGCTCGGACAGACCCGGCTGCAGAAGCAAATTACAGGGGGGCATTACATTTTTCAGGGGGGCACACTTTAAAGGCCTATTGTAACTGCAGATTTTATTATTATTATTATTAGGCTCGAGCAGCTAAGCGCTGCGAAGGCCTATTGTAACTGCAGATTTTATTATTATTATTAGGCCCGAGCAGCTAAGCGCTGCGAAGGCCTATTGTAACTGCAGATTTTATTATTATTATTATTATTAGGCCCGAGCAGCTAAGCGCTGCGAAGGCCTATTGTAACTGCAGATTTTATTATTATTAGGCCCGAGCAGCTAAGCGCTGAGAAGGCCTATTATAACTGCAGATTTTATTATTAGGCCCGAGCAGCTAAGCGCTGCGAAGGCCTATTGTAACTGCAGATTTTATTAGGCCCGCGCTGCTAAGCGCTGCGAAGGCCTATTGTAACTGCAGATTTTATTAGGCCCGAGCAGCTAAGCGCTGCGAAGGCCTATTGTAACCGCAGATTTTATTATTATTAGGCCTGAGGAGCTAAGCGCTGCGAAGGCCTATTGTAACTGCAGATTTTATTATTATTAGGCCCGAGCAGCTAAGCGCTGCGAAGGCCTATTGTAACAGCAGATTTTATTATTATTATTACTAGGCCCGAGCAGCTAAGCGCTGCGAAGGCCTATTGTAACTGCAGATTTTATTATTATTGTTATTATTATTATTATTATTATTATTAGGCCCGAGCAGCTAAGCGCTGCGAAGGCCTATTGTAACTGCAGATTTTATTATTATTATTAGGCCCGAGCAGCTAAGCGCTGCGAAGGCCTATTGTAACTGCAGATTTTATTATTATTATTATTAGGCCCGAGCAGCTAAGCGCTGCGAAGGCCTATTGTAACTGCAGATTTTATTATTATTAGGCCCGAGCAGCTAAGCGCTGCGAAGGCCTATTGTAACTGCAGATTTTATTAGGCCCGAGCAGCTAAGCGCTGCGAAGGCCTATTGTAACTGCAGATTTTATTATTAGGCCCGAGCAGCTAAGCGCTGCGAAGGCCTATTGTAACTGCAGATTTTATTATTATTAGGCCCGAGCAGCTAAGCGCTGCGAAGGCCTATTGTAACTGCAGATTTTATTATTATTATTATTATTATTATTATTATTAGGCCCGAGCAGCTAAGCGCTGCGAAGGCCTATTGTAACTGCAGATTTTATTATTATTATTATTATTATTATTATTATTATTTATTCTTGGGACTTTTGAAACGGCTTTTTGGAGGCCTAAACATGCATGAAAACTCACCAAACTTTGCCCAAAATTGTCCCCCGTGAGAAATCGCATGATTTTAGTGTAATTGAAAGCGGGCGTGGCAAACCCGCTCAACAGCGCCAACTAGAGTTAGTTGGGCCCAAACCGTAACACGCAGAAAGCTGAAATTTTTTACCTAGGTAGCTTTCTTAAAGTTATGAAAAAAAGTCTATTGTGGGAATGCTCTAAAACCCACAGGAAGCCTGCCATTTTGGGTCAAAGGGTAAAATATTGACGGTTTTTGCCTCGAACTTTAACGAACTAGTCCTAGGCATTTTAAGCTATCACTTTCAAATTTTTTCTGCGTGGAGATGAGACCTTGAGGGTTAAAAGTTATCAAAGGTTTTATGAAATATGCATATTTGCCTGAGCTGTCACATTGCAAAAATCAGGTTTGTGGAAAACCATTAAAAACGCATTAAATCAGTAAGCCCCAAGCCATGCTTTGTCTGAGAATTATGAAACTTGGTAAGCAGATGTAACTTCTCAGTCCCTACAAAAAAGTCTCTTGGACCAATTGTGTAAACCCTAAAGAAAGTCAATTAATTTTCATCAAAGATGTCATTTTGTCATAAAAACTGGTATTATTTTTGACCACAAGATGGCAGCATAATACTTTGAACCTCTGATTTACCCATGTCTATTCTTAATCACTCTTACTTTTATTTATCGACTCTTTAGCTTTCTTATCAGCCATTTAATTACCTTTCATTCCTATATGTGCAGGAACCCAAAGAAACACAGCTGATAACCCCATCATCTGAATATGATATAATATTTTTTGAATTACTAATAAGATATCTGGACGGCTTTCTGAATGATTTCTTTTTAAACTGATCAATGATGAACTTGAATCTGAACATATGACGGCTCTTAATGGTCTCACTTCCTCAATCCATTCTACAGCACCTGATAATGCAATCATTTCTGCCGTATAAACAGATATTCCTTCATTTAATTTCTTCCCTATATGCAGTTTAAACTCTGGAATTATTACACCTACTCCAGTTTGTCCTAATTGATTTTTTTGATTCATCCGTATATATTTTTACATAATTATAAAACTGTTCTATATATTCCTCCACTATTAAAGAATTACATATATACATTTTATCTCTATTTTTCTTTTCCAATATTGTTAAATCTACTATTGATTCAGGTAAGATCCATGGTGGTGTTATTGATAATGGTACTGTTGGACTAATATTTCAATGATTTAATCCTAATTCTCTTGCTTTCTGAATAATTGTCCAACCAAATGACTTATTAGGAACCCCTTTTCACTGCAGGAATGTAAAAGTCAATTAATTTTCATCAAAGATGTCATTTTGTCATAAAAACGGGTATTATTTTTGACCACAAGATGGCAGCATAATACTTTGAACCTCTGATTTACCCATGTCTATTCTTAATCACTCTTACTTTTATTTATCGACTCTTTAGCTTTCTTATCAGCCATTTAATTACCTTTCACTCCTATATGTGCAGGAACCCAAAGAAACACAGCTGATAACCCCATCATCTGAATATGATATAATATTTGTTGAATTACTAATAAGATATCTGGACGGCTTTCTGAATGATTTCTTTTTAAACTGATCAATGATGAACTTGAATCTGAACATATGACAGCTCTTAATGGTCTCACTTCCTCAATCCATTCTACAGCACCTAATAATGCAATCATTTCTGCCATATAAACAGATATTCCTTCATTTAATTTCTTCCCTATATGCAGTTTAAACTCTGGAATTATTACACCTACTCCAGTTTGTCATAATTGATTTTTTTGATTCATCCGTATACATTTTTACATAATTATAAAACTGTTCTATATATTCCTCCACTATTAAAGAATTACATATATACATTTTATCTCTATTTTTCTTTTCCAATATTGTTAAATCTACTATTGATTCAGGTAAGATCCATGGTGGTGTTATTGATAATGGTACTGTTGGACTAATATTTCAATGATTTAATCCTAATTCTCTTGCTTTCTGAATAATTGTCCAACCAAATGACTTATTATGAACCCTTTTTCACTGCAGGAATGTAAAAGTCAATTAATTTTCATCAAAGATGTCATTTTGTCATAAAAACGGGTATTATTTTTGACCACAAGATGGCAGCATAATACTTTGAACCTCTGATTTACCCATGTCTATTCTTAATCACTCTTACTTTTATTTATCGACTCTTTAGCTTTCTTATCAGCCATTTAATTACCTTTCACTCCTATATGTGCAGGAACCCAAAGAAACACAGCTGATAACCCCATCATCTGAATATGATATAATATTTGTTGAATTACTAATAAGATATCTGGACGGCTTTCTGAATGATTTCTTTTTAAACTGATCAATGATGAACTTGAATCTGAACATATGACAGCTCTTAATGGTCTCACCTCCTCAATCCATTCTACAGCACCTAATAATGCAATCATTTAGTAAATTAGCCCAATAGTTTAGAGATAACTGAATTCTTCTCAATGTCGGGAAGTCTGAACAACAACTCTTAATGCATCACGTGACTTTTGGCACAAATTTACCGCAGCGTGGTGGGATTGTTTCTTAGTCGAGCAGAGGCTGTTTTTGTGTGTGCAGAGACCATTTGTACTGGAGGAAAACTTATAAATGATATTTTGAGTGCAAGGTTGGCGGACAGTTGCAAAACAATTCTTTTGTGTGAAACACATCTTTTTGTGTGCAAAACAAGTTTTATTTGTGTGCAAACACCTTTTCTGTTTACAACCTTTTGGCAGGAAACTATCTCCATAAACTCTTGCTGCAGCATTTTGGATCAGCTGAAGACTTTGAACTGCATTTCAACCAGTAAAGTAATGTTTAAACCAGGGGTGTCAAACGTACGGCCCGCCAAACGATTTGGTCCGGCCCGGTGGCCAAATGCAATATCATTATTCAACGGCTGTATCTCCTTGCTGCATCAACCGATCTGCACCTGATTCACTGCCGACGGGTTCGTGTGAATTGCCCGGTGGACGTGCGCGTAAAATGCGTGACATTTTCTGCGGTGGCTGGCGGCAGGCGGTGCGCGTACCCCAGCGGTGCTTGGCTGCGAGGGCCGCTCATCGCCGCTTGCGGCTTTAATTAGGCCCGAGCAGCTAAGCGCTGCGAAGGCCTATTGTAACTGCAGATTTTATTATTATTATTATTATTATTATTTATTCTTGGGACTTTTGAAACGGCTTTTTGGAGGCCTAAAAATGCATGAAAACTCACCAAACTTTGCCCAAAATTGTCCCCCGTGAGAAATCGCATGATTTTAGTGTAATTGAAAGCGGGCGTGGCAAACCCGCTCAACAGCGCTAACTAGAGTGAGTTGGGCCAAACCGTAACACGTAGAAAGCTGAAATTTTTTACCTAGGTAGCTTTCTTAAAGTTATGAAAAAAAGTCTATTGTGGGTATGCTCTAAAACCCACAGGAAGCCTGCCATTTTGGGTCAAAGGGTAAAATATTGACGGTTTTTGCCTCAAACTTTAACGAACTAGTCCTAGGCATTTTAAGCTATCACTTTCAAATTTTTTCTGCGTGGAGATGAGACCTTGAGGGTTAAAAGTTATCAAAGGTTTTATGAAATATGCATATTTGCCTGAGCTGTCACATTGCAAAAAATCAGGTTTGTGGAAAACCATTAAAAACGCATTAAATCAGTTAGCCCCAAGCCATGCTTTGTCTGAGAATTATGAAACTTGGTAAGCAGATGTAACTTCTCAGTCACTACAAAAAGTCTCTTGGACCAATTGTGTAAACCCTAAAGAAAGTCAATTAATTTTCATCAAAGATGTCATTTTGTCATAAAAACGGGTATTATTTTGACCACAAGATGGCAGCATAATACTTTGAACCTCTGATTTACCCATGTCTATTCTTAATCACTCTTACTTTTATTTATCGACTCTTTAGCTTTCTTATCAGCCATTTAATTACCTTTCACTCCTATATGTGCAGGAACCCAAAAAACACAGCTGATAACCCCATCATCTGAATATGATATAATATTTGTTGAATTACTAATAAGATATCTGGACGGCTTTCTGAATGATTTTCTTTTTAAACTGATCAATGATGAACTTGAATCTGAACATATGACAGCTCTTAATGGTCTCACTTCCTCAATCCATTCTACAGCACCTAATAATGCAATCATTTCTGCCGTATAACAGATATTCCTTCATTTAATTTCTTCCCTATATGCAGTTTAAACTCTGGAATTATTACACCTACTCCAGTTTGTCCTAATTGATTTTTTTGATTCATCCGTATACATTTTACATAATTATAAAACTGTTCTATATATCCTCCACTATTAAAGAATTACATATATACATTTTATCTCTATTTTTCTTTTCCAATATTGTTAAATCTACTATTGATTCAGGTAAGATCCATGGTGGTGTTATTGATAATGGTACTGTTGGACTAATATTTCAATGATTTAATCCTAATTCTCTGCTTTCTGAATAATTGTCCAACCAAATGACTTATTATGAACCTTCTTTTCACTGCAGGAATGTAAAAGTCAATTAATTTTCATCAAAGATGTCATTTTGGGTCATAAAAACGGGTATTATTTTTGACCACAAGATGGCAGCATAATACTTTGAACCTCTGATTTACCCATGTCTATTCTTAATCACTCTTACTTTTATTTATCGACTCTTTAGCTTTCTTATCAGCCATTTAATTACCTTTCACTCCTATATGTGCAGGAACCCAAAGAAACACAGCTGATAACCCCATCATCTGAATATGATATAATATTTGTGAATTACTAATAAGATATCTGGACGGCTTTCTGAATGATTTCTTTTCAAACTGATCAATGATGAACTTGAATCTGAACATATGACAGCTCTTAATGGTCTCACCTCCTCAATCCATTCTACCAGCACCTAATAATGCAATCATTTAGTAAATTAGCCCAATAGTTTAGAGATAACTGAATTCTTCTCAATGTCGGGGAAGTCTGAACAACAACTCTTATGCATCACGTGACTTTTGGCACAAATTTACCGCAGCGTGGGTGGGATTGTTCTTAGTCTGAGCAGAGGCTGTTTTGTGTGTGCAGAGACCATTTTGTACTGGAGGAAAACTTATAAATGATATTTTGAGTGCAAGGTTGGGCGGACAGTTTGCCAAAAACAATTTCTTTTGTGTGAAACACATCTTTTTGTGTGCAAAACAAGTTGTAGTTTGGTGGTGCAACACCTTTTCTGTTTACAACCCTTTTGGCAGGAAACTATCTCCATAACTCTTGCTGCAGCATTTTTGATCAGCTGAAGACTTATTGAAAACTGCATTTCAACCAGTAAAGTAATGTTTAAAACCAGGGGTGTCAAACGTACGGCCCGCCAAACGATTTGGTCCGGCCCGGTGGCCAAATGCAATATCATTATTCACGGCTGTATCTCCTTGGCTGCATCAAACGATCTGCACCTGATTTCCACTGCCGAATGGGTTCGTGTGAATTGCCCGGTGGACGTGCGCGTAAAATGCGTGACATTTTTCTGCGGTGGCTGGCGGCAGGCGGTGCGCGTACCCCAGCGGTGCTTGGCTGCGAGGGCCGCTCATCGCCGCTTGCGGCTTTAATTATTAATTATTATTTATTCTTGGGACTTTTGAAACGGCTTTTTGGGAGCCTAAACATGCATGAAAACTCACCAAACTTTGCCCAAAATTGTCCCCCGTGAAGAAATCGCATGATTTTAGTGTAATTGAAAGCGGGCGTGGCAAACCCGCTCAACAGCGCCAACTAGAGTGAGTTTGGGCCAAACCGTAACACGTAGAAAGCTGATTTTTTCCTAGGTAGCTTTTTAAAGTTATGAAAAAAAGTCTATTGTGGGTATGCTCTAAACCACAGGAAACCTGCCATTTTGGTCAAAGGGTAAAATATTGACGGTTTTTGCCCTCGAACTTTAACGAACTAGTCCTAGGCATTTTAAGTTATCACTTTCAAATTTTTTCAGCGTGGAGATGAGACCTTGAGGGTTAAAGTTATCAAAGGTTTTATGAATATGCATATTTGCCTGAGCTGTCGCATTGCAAAAATCAGGTTTGTGGAAAACCATTAAAAACGCATTAAATCAGTAAGCCTCAAGCCATGCTTGTCTGAGAATTATGAAACTCGGTAAGCAGATGTAACTTCTCAGTCCCTACAAAAAAGTCTCTTGGACCAATTGTGTAAACCCTAAAGAAAGTCAATTAATTTTCATCAAAGATGTCATTTTGTCATAAAAAGCGGTATTATTTTTGACCACAAGATGGCAGCATAATACTTTGAACCTCTGATTTACCCATGTCTATTCTTAATCACTCTTACTTTTATTTATCGACTCTTTAGCTTTCTTATCAGCCATTTAATTACCTTTCACTCCTATATGTGCAGAACCCAAAGAAACACAGCTGATAACCCCATCATCTGAATATGATATAATATTTGTTGAATTACTAATAAGATATCTGGACGGCTTTCTGAATTATTCCTTTTTAAACTGATCAATGATGAACTTGAATCTGAACATATAACAGCTCTTAATGGTCTCACTTCCTCAATCCATTCTACAGCAACTAATAATGCAATCATTTCTGCCGTATAAACAGATATTCCTTCATTTAATTTCTTCCCTATATGCAGTTTAAACTCTGGAATTATTACACCTACTCCAGTTTGTCGTAATTGCTTTTTGATGCATCCGTATACATTTTTACATTATTATAAAACTGTTCTATATATTCCTCCACTATTATAGAATTACACATATACATTTTATCTTTATTTTTCTTTTCCAATATTGTTAAATCTACTATTGTTTCAGGTAAAATCCATGGTGGTGTTATTGATAATGGTACTGTTGGACTAATATTTAAATGATTTAATCCTAATTCTGTAGCTTTCTGATAATTGCCCAACCTTATTATGAACCCTTTCTTTTTTCACTGCAGGAATGTAACATTCATAGCCAACTAAACATCTCAATATATTAAGTATCCTTTTACATTTTTCAATAACCGTATCTATGGGCACTTTCCAGGATAGTTTTTTTTACCAAACCATACTCCTAAGAATATTAAATTGCTTTACTCTCTCTAGATCTTTGTTGTGCCCTGAATATGTTTAATATGTTTAAAAGACATTTAAAAACTACTTTGAAATGTTAATATACCGTCTCTGTTTTAAATGAATTTGCGTTTTTTTTATGTTGTAAAATCTTCCGAACCGGAAGTAGGAAGTAAAGACGGCAAACAAGAGGAAGAGAGCGTGTGTGCATCGTCTCAGGGCAGCAAACAATGCAGTTAATCTCTCCGAAAGCAATGGTGTAAGTGTTGCTCATTGTTTACAGATTCGATAAGATATGTTAATATCTTTTATGGTTATTTGGTGTATAAAAGCAACGGTAAAATGTCGTGGTCTGTGTGACAGAGTGTGTGTGTTTTACTTGCTAATTTGCCGCTTTCTAGCCGCTGTGAAAATACCCTGTTGAGTTAATATTGCAGCTGATTCTTTGATACGTTAATACTGATATTTACATGGCTTTTATTAAGCCATTTTTTTTGTATCTTTCTTTTCTAGTTTTAAACTGGATTCAAAGCATCAAATGCTGACTAAAGTGGTAAGAAGATGAATAAAGGAGCAAGCGCTCACGACCTGCCTCTTGAATAAGGAGTTTGGCTGGCTGTTTATCTGTGTTCATGCAAAGCAAACACATAGAGAGAACAGTACATCTTGATTATATAACTTCAGTTGTACTTCTGATTCTTTTCGAGTAAAAAGCAATCTTTGGTTTATCTACGAAAATTTAAAACGCCCATTTGAAGACATTGTTCAACTTATGAATTGCTTTTTGGACTTTCCTACAATAAATTAACATTCCTTCTACGTTTCCAAATAGCTCCGTCATCAGCAAACAATGAACAACCCAATTCATTTCAATTTCTTTAAGTGCATCATTTATATAACTGAAAATAATAAAGGACTGATAATACTGCCTTGTGTGTTCTTTTTAATTTCTCCTGAAAGACTCTTACCAACTCTTACCTGTATTAAATCCATTCTGCCTCTGGAAATAAAGTTAAAAATCTTGGTGTTGTCTTCGACCACGACAGGCATTGAAATCCCATTAGACCATGTTTTCCAGAGTTTCCTTTTTTCTACCTCAGAATTCGCCAAAATTAGACCATTCTGTCCAGGGGGTGACTCTGAAAAACTAGTCATTCATTTGTTACTTCAAGGCTGGCGATTGTAATTCTTTACTATCAGGAAGTCCACAAAATGCAGTTCGAAGTCTTTCACTGAGCAAAATGCTTCGCAAGAGTTCTGATGAAAATCAACAAGTATCATATTTCTCCAATTTTAGCTTCCCTTATTGGCGTTCCTGTTATATCAAGAATAGAATTTAAGCTTATAGTTAGGTGGCTCATGTTACACCTGAGCTACATCTGTAGTTATGCTGCTATAGGCTTAGGCTGCTGGAGGACATCGGGGCCTATTTCTCTCACTCTACTGATTTCTACTGTTCTCCAGTCTACTGTTCTCCAGTTTTGCATTGCATTACATTGAAATGACTGTTGTCATTTCAGCTTGTAACTTTTTGTTCTCTCTCTTTTTTCTTCATAGTAGGTACACCTAGTCTGACGTTCTGTTAACTGTGACATCATCCAGGGAAGACAGATCACCACTATTACCATCTAATGTATAACAGATCACTGGATCAATGTGTGCTTCTGTGCTTTTTTGTCTGTCTTGTTGTGTCTCTGCTCTGTCTCTGTAACCCCAGTCGGTCGAGGAAGATGACCGTTCATACTGAGCCTGGTTCTGCTGGAGGTTTTTCCTTCCTGCTAATGGGTGGTTTTTCTTTCCACTGACGCTTCATGCTTGCTCAGTATGAGGGATTTTTTGCAAAGCCATGGACAATGCAGACGACTCCCCCTGTAGCACTTCGCGTTCTCCAGGAGTGAATGCTGCTTGTTGGGACTTTGAGCAATCAACTGGTATTCCTTATATAGGAAATTTTTGACCAATCTGTATATATGATTGATTTTGACTTGTGTAAAGTGCCTCGAGATGACATGTTTATGAATTGGCGTTATATAAATAAAATTAATCTGAATTGAATTGTTAAAAAGTTCTCTACCCAATGATAAATCTTCCACAAATTCACATTTTCCTCAATTTGATCAATAATCCCTCTTTCCACATCATATCATAAGCCTTTTCTATATCTAAGAACACTGCCAAAACACTTTCTTTATTAACTTTTGCTGTTAGTACCTCATGTTGTAAACACACAATTGGATCCATAGTATTCCTTCCTCTTCTGAAACCGCTTTGATAATTTGATAAGTACCCTTTTGAGTCAACAAAATAAATTAATCTTTCAATTACCCATTTTCTCCATAATTTTTACTTAAACATGATGTTAAAGCAATAGGTCTATATTTTCTGGTTTTTGAGCTATCTTTACCCGTTTTGGAATTGGAACCACAATAGCCTCTTTCCCAACTTCTAGGTCATTTCCCATTTTCTATTATAAATATCTAATAATATTAATTTGAGTATTCACTTAGCTTATTTATCATTATATACCATATTTGATCACTCCCTGGGTTGACATCTTAACTTTCCTCATGGCTCGTCTTAACTCCGCTATAGAAAAATCGATTTTAATAATACTAGTTCCTTCGTCTCTGTTTATCATGTCCTTTTTCCAATAACGTTATACTCTTCCGTTTCTACTCTTCACTAATATATTGGA